>NC_062217.1:83433257-83733257 GCF_902686445.1 Sciurus carolinensis | reverse complement strand
TAGATTTTTTAAAGCTCTGTAAAAGCATTAAACCTAACTAATACATTTTTCTGTGTGAAAATTTCTCTTGAATTATACCTATGTTGCATTTTTCAAGGTTTTAAGTAGGAATTCCTTTCAGAATATCATATTTCGATGCAGGGGAACTTAGGATAGATCAATGGAAAATCGTTTCCGTTACAAGAACAAATAACCTCCTTCAGCCATTCCTGTGTTTGCGCCTGGTTTATACACTTTCTTATGGTGTCTGAGCAGTTCTTAGAAACCCAGGAGGCAGAGAGCTCCAGGAAGCACCACCTGGAGAGGACTCCGGGAATTGCTGCTTGCTGTGCTCTCCCTGAGAGATGGCACTCCACCCCAAACACACCTGTCCCGCCCTCCTTCATGAAAGAGATAAGCAGTATGCCTGCTCAACTTTAAACCTCATACTATCCATTAAGACCATCTGATCACAGAGGAAAGAAAAAATCTAAGATGATCTTTATAGACCATAAGCAACAAACCAAAATCAGCTCTACATCTGGAATTCAGTATTGGCTTCAACTGGAAAGTTTTTTACTTACGTGTCCATTCCTGGAGTCTTTTTCTTCTTTCCATGATTTACCTCCCTATCTGATTCAGATTTCCAATCACTGGCAAGGAGATGCTTCTACCATGTGAGAACCGGACTTAGAGCCCTTCAAGGAACCACTGCCAGTGACTATAAAACACCAGTATCAATCAAGAAAAATTTCACAAGGAAACTAGTGACTTGGTTCCCACTTTTACCTAAATCAAACTCCCAGTTGATTTAGTTTCATAAGTAAGAGTTGTGGTGGCCTCATCCATAAATTGGAAAAGATTATTGTAAAGGGCATATTTTATTTTTTACTTTTTTTCTTTTTTATTGTTTGTTCTGTAAGTTATACATGACAGCAGAATGCATTTTGATTCATTGTACACAAATGGGGAACAACTTTTCATTTCTCCAGATGTACATGATGTACAATCACACTATTCATGTAATCTTACATGTACATAGGGTAATGATATTTGTCACATTCCATCATCTTTTCTCCCCCCCCCCACTCTCCCGTCTCATTTCTCTCTACACAATCCAACATTCCTCCATTCTTCACTTATGCACCCCCCCATTATGTATCAGCAGCCACTTATTAAAGAAAACATTTGGCCTTTGGTTTTTTGGGATTCGCTTATTTCACTTAGCATGATATTCTCCAGTTCCATCCATTTACCTGCAAATGCCATAATTGTATTCTTCTTTATGGCTGAGTAATATTCCATTGGGTATATATACCACAGTTTCTTCATCCATTCATCTATTGAAGGGCATCTAGGTTGGTTCCTCTATTTAGCTATTGTGAATTGAACTGCTATGAACATTGATGTGGCTGCATCACTGTAGTATGCTGATTTTAAGTGTTTTGGGTATAGACTGAGGAGTGGAATTGCTGGGTCAAATGGTGGGTACATTCCAAATTTTCTAAGGAATCTCCATACTGCTTTCCAGAGTGGCTGCACCAATTTACAACCCCACCAGCAATGTATGAGTGTACCTTTCCCCCCACATCCTCTCCAACACCTATTGTTGCTTGTATTCTTGATAATCGCCATTCTAATTGGGGTGAGATGGAATCTTAGGGTAGTTTTGATTTACATTTCTCTAATTATTAGAGATGTTGAACCTTTTTTCATGTATCTGTGGATCACTTGTATATCTTTGTGAAGTGTCTGCTCAGTTCCTTAGCCCATTTATTGATTGGGTTCTTTGTACTTTTGGTGTAAATTTTTTTGAGTTCTTTATAATATCTGGAGATTACTGCTCTATCTGACATGTGTGTGGTAAAGACTTTAAAAGCCTCGGTAGAATTATTGGCTCAGCTTTGAGTTGATCTTAGTCCTGGGCTTGCTCTAGGCCTGTCTCTAATTTTCTAACTGGGCCACATTCTTGTTTCTAATTACTATAAATGAGTCTGTCTTCATCCTCCCTGTTGATATGAGAGAGTGGATTTGACACAAAATGGATATATACCTATATTGTTGTTGTGTACAAATTACCACAAACAGTAGCTTAAATAACAGAGATGTGTGGTCTCACATTTTCGATGATTCAGGAGTCTTGGACCTGATTATTTGAATTTTTGGCCCAGGATCTCACCAGGCTGAAATCAAAGAGCTGGGACAATGATGTCATTTGAACCTTCAGGATCTCTAAAAGGCTTACTGGCCATTGGAGGTCATCAGTTCTTTGTGGCAAGGACTGAGGTCACTATCAGTCCTGCTGACTGTTGGCTGGTCTCCAGTCTCCTAGAGGCCATACTCAAGGTCTTGCCACATACTTTCACACCATGGTCACTTGCTTCTTGAAGGACTGCAGGTGAGTATTTGCTACTATTATCTGGTCTTTTTATGGGTTCAACTGATTAGGTCAGGCCCACCCACAGTAATCGTCCCTTTGATTTGAAATTTAAATTAAAGTTAACTGTTTAAGGCTTTGGTTATCTGCAAAATTCCTTTTACTATATAATATAATCGTAAAAATGATCTTTTATTTACTGGTCCCACTTATACTTAAAAGGAGAGGTCTATACAGGGCATGTAAACCTGGAAGGAAAAATGATGGGAGCTACCTTAGGATGATGCCTACCACAAAGAGGAAAATAGGACCCACTCATTTTTTTTAGGTTAGCATCTGAAATGTTAAACATATGGCCTTGAAATACTGTTGGAGCACAGTTGACACTTGGTAATGAATGCTAATTATAATTCCTATATATCCAAGTCTCTGACACCATTCCTTGTTTGGTATTACTGAAGATTTAAGAGCCAGGGGAACATCTTCTGCAGGACTAGACTAGTACATCAATATCAGAGTTCTCTTACATTTCCGACATTCTGATAGGAATCATTTCCAATACGTTCCCTCTCCCACTCATTAGAATTCACATGAGAATTTCTGTTATAGATTGAATTACCTTGTGGAGACTGTGTTTCATGTTTCCCAAGGCATTTTATACAAAGTTCCTTTTTTATATTAAGTAAGCTTAAAATGTCAGAAGTGTTCCCCCCTTTGGGAAGAATCCTAGCCTCATTATTTTTGTGATTATCTTTACATCCAATCTTGCAGGAAGATGATAAAATGGGAACATCCAGGTATTACTATGTTCCACCAAAATAGTCATAATAATCATTCAGCTAAAAAGAACTACCATAATCAACTATTTGTCAACTCTGGAATCTGGTTGAACACTTGCAATACCCAAGGAAGGACTCAATGAAGAAAGATAATGATAAATTTCAGTGAATATCAATATTTTGCATAGATGCTACCACTCAACACCCCCAGCTCCATATCTACCAACTTTGGGGATGAATGACAACATTCCTTTTAAGACTTGCATAACTGCATAAATCCATTGTTATAAATGTGTATTAATAGTTACATAGTGCATAAATATGTCTTTTGTGATGATAACAAAATAAAGGTGCATTTAGATGAAGTTCAGTAGAAGCAGAATTAATATATGTTACTGAAACTAAGTTGGTATTAATTCATACTAGATTGCTGTAGATTGAGATTGTTAGCTAAAATCCCCATTGTAATCGTTTATCATTTACATATAAAAATGCAGAAAACAAAAGGTGAATTAAATGAAACAACAGAAAATATCAATAAGACAAAAGAAGGTGGTGGGGGGTAACTGAGGAATGAGGACTACAGAAAAGAAATAGTAAAAAAACAGAAGTAAGCTCTTCATTATCAGTCATCACTTTAAATGTAAATGACTTAAGCTTATCAAAGAAAAGACATATTGGCTGAATAAATATAGAAACACACACACACAAAGATAACTGTACATTGTCTATAAGAGACACACTTTAGATCTAAATGCACAAATAAGTTAAAAGAGAAAGATTGGAAAAGTATATTCCATGTTAAAGTGTAATGAAAAGAAAGCTAAGGAGACCATACTCACGCTACCGAGAACACATAATAACTAAAGACATACGTGCATTAAGCATGAAATTCCCAAAATATGTGAAATAAACACAACAAAGTTAAAAGGCAAAATAGTTTACACCTACTCTAAAATAGCAGTTGGATAATGCAATACTCATTTTTAATAATGAATAAAATTTCCAAACAGAGATCAATGAGGAAATAGAGGACTTAATGAATACTATAGACCAACTAGACCCAGTAAACATATACAGAACCCTTTGTCCAACAATATCAGAGCACACATCTTTCTCAAGTTCACATGAACAAGGACATGAAACAAACCTCAAGCAATTTAATGATATGGAAAAATGCAAATTACCTTCTCATTAAAATGGAACAAAGAAATCAATAAAAGGAAATCTAGAAAATTTATATTAGTATTTTTATCTTAATGTTTAACACTGTGAATGCCTTAAATGCCCCGAACCATATATTTTTAAATGATTAGTTATATTTTGTATTAATATTACTTTGATAAAAGCAAATTTTGCACATTTTGTGTTCTATGTATCATACCAAGTAGGTCAACATAATACAGTAATTAAGAGATTGGGCTCTGGAATTAACCAGACACATGTTCAAATCCTCTTTTTATCTGCATCATTTCTTTTAACACATAAGACAACCTTGAGGGAAGATATCAATATTATATTAATAAATTAAAAAAGGGAGAATCAGGGAAGTTAAGTAATCTTTCCAAAGGCACAAAGGATTTGAACATGTGTCTGGTTAATTCCAGAGCCCAATCTCTTAATTACTGCATTATTGATTTCTTTGTTCCATTTTAATGAGAAGATAATTTGCAAAGGTAGAGGAAGAGAAGGTGATCTGAGGGGTACCAGTTCTCAACTGCTTCAGGCCAGAGGACACATGCATTACTTCTCTTTAAAAAGCATTAATCAGAACTAAGGACACAAGCCTCACCTAACAGCCCAAGGAACTAGGGAGTGTTCCCTAGCACATAGAATGCTTGGTAAGCAGTGTCTTTGCCAAACTCCTTTTCCTCATCTGACAAAATTAGGGATCAAGTTGAACTTGGTTGCATTGCCATTAGGTGTAAGAGTCCTCTAACTTTGCACTTGTATAATCTTACTCCATATGGGCGGACCGAAGGAGGCTTACCAGGAGGCCAGCAATTTGGCCAGCATATGGCTGCACTTGATGTTCTTTCCAAAGGTGGAAAAGTTTGGGCCAAAATCAATGGTAAATTAAAAGAAGAGATAATAGATGAAGTCAAAGGATTAAATATATAGATAATGCTAAAGGGAATATTTAGCACTTATTGGTACCTTTGGAAATGCTTGAAGCAAGAGAATAGTGTTCTCTTTAAGCTTAAGCTCAAGATGTTCAGAAGGGCAAAACAGTGCATTTGCCAAAGTTGCCAAAGTTGCCTCCACTTCTGGGACCTTTACTAAGTAGAAAGGTAACCTGCAGAATTCAGTGTCATCTCTCCAGGGAACACGTTAGTCCTGCACTATGATGAAGAACAGCACTATTGCTGGACTAAGGAGCTCTCTTAATGTACCTGTCTTTTGGTTCTTATAGGACAGAATACATTTATTGTAACAGAGTAAAATGAATAGGAAACTCTAAGAATTTCTCCCTTCCAAACAACCATGAAATATAGTATTTCATATCAAACAAACTGATCATTGTGTCTTTAATTTTGATGCCCAAATGCTTAGGCAGTTTCCAGAATATAATGGGAAATACAGTGGCAGCCAGATCATAGTATAACCCATCGAAGTACTTAAAGTACTTTGTGGATGGAAAGCTGTTATAGAAGATTGAGAGAAACAATGATTTCAGATGCTGGCAAAGCATCAGTCTCACAAGTTTGGGTTCACATAATTAAAATACTTTGTTGGATTAAACCAACAAAGGCTGGGCTCAATCAATTGTTAGCATGATAGAGACTGGGTTTCATTATTTTTTAACATGATAGATTGGTTCCTATGACCCAATTTTTTATTTTTATTTTTTTTTTTCTTGTTTTTTTTTTTTTTTTTTTTTTTTTTTTCTTTTTATTGTAAACAAATGGGATACATGTTGTTTCTCTATTTGTACATGGCGTAAAGGCATACCATTTGTGTAATCATAAATTTACATAGGGTAATGTTGTTTGATTCATTCTGCCATTTTTTCCCTTCCCCCCCTCCCCTCCCACCCTTCCCCTCCATCTATACAGTCCTTCCTTCCTCCATTCCTGCCCCCCTCCCTAAACCCAACTCCAACCCCAACACTAACCCTTCCCACCCCCATTATGTGTCATCATCCACTTATTAGCGATATCATTCTTCCTTTGGTTTTTTGAGATTGGCTTATCTCACTTAGCATGATATTCTCCAGTTTCTTCCATTTGCCTGCAAATGCCATAATTTTATCATTCTTTATGGCTGAGTAATATTCCATTGTATATATATACCACATTTTCTTTATCCATTCATCAATTGAAGGACATCTAGGTTGGTTCCACAATCTGGCTATTGTGAACTGAGCAGCTATGAACATTGATGTGGCTGTATCTCTGTAATATGCTGATTTTAAGTCCTTTGGGTATAGGCCAAGGAGTGGGATAGCTGGGTCAAATGGTGTTTCCATTCCAAGTTTTCTAAGGAATCTCCACACTGCTTTCCAGAGTGGCTGCACTAATTTGCAGCCCCACCAGCAATGTAAGAGTGTACCTTTCTCCCCACATCCTCGCCAACACCTGTTGTTGATTGTATTCTTGATAATTGCCATTCTAATTGGGGTGAGATGGAATCTTAGGGTGGTTTTGATTTGCATTTCTCTTATTACTAGAGATGTTGAACATTTTTCCATATGTTTGTTGATTGCTTGTACATCTTCTTCTGTGAAGTGTCTATTCATTTCCTTAGCCCATTTGTCAATTGGATTATTTACATTCTTGGTGTAGAGTTTTTTGAGTTCTTTATAGATTCTGGAGATTAGCGCTCTATCTGAAGTATGATTGGCAAAGATTTTCTCCCACTCTGTAGGCTCTTTCTTTGCATTGCTGATAGTTTCCTTTGCTGAGAGAAAGCTTTTTAGTTTGAATCTATCCCAGTTATTAATTCTTGCTTTTATTTCTTGTGCTATGGGAGTCCTGTTGAGGAAGTCTGGTCCTAAGCCGACATGTTGAAGCTCTGGACCTACTTTTTCTTCTATAAGATGCAAGGTCTCTGGTCTGATTCCGAGATCCTTAATCCATTTTGAGTTTAGTTTTGTGCATGGTGAGAGATATGGGTTTAGTTTCATTCTGTTGCATATGGATTTCCAATTCTCCCAGCACCATTTGTTGAAGAGGCTATCTTTTCTCCATTGCATATTTTTGGCCCCTTTGTCTAGTATGAGAAAATTGTATTTATTTGGGTTTGTGTCCGTGTCCTCTATTCTGTACCATTGATCCACCTTTCTATTTTGGTACCAATACCATGCCGTTTTTGTTACTATTGCTTTGTAGTAGAGTTGAAGATCTGGTATTGCGATACCCCCTGCTTCACTCTTTCTGCCAAGGATTGCTTTAGCTATTCTGGGTTTTTTATTCTTCCAGATGAATTTCATAATTGCTTGCTCTATTTCTGCAAGGTACATCATTGGGATTTTAATTGGAATTGCATTGAATCTGTATAGCACTTTTGGTAGTATGGCCATTTTGACAATATTAATTCTTCCTATCCAAGAACATGGGAGATCTTTCCATCTTCTAAGGTTTTCTTGAATTTCTTTCTTTAGTGTTCTGTAGTTCTCATTGTAGAGGTCTTTCACCTCTTTTGTGAGATTGATTCCCAAATACTTTATTTTTTCGAAGCTATTGTGAATGGGGTAGTTTTCCTAATTTCTCTTTCTGAAGATTCATCGCTTATATATAAAAATGCCTTAGATTTATGTGCATTGATCTTATATCCCGCTACTTTACTGAATTCACTTATGAGATCTAAAAGTTTTCTGGTGGAATTTCCTGGTTCCTCTAAGTATACAATCATATCATCAGCAAATAGGGATAGTTTGAGTTCTTCTTTTCCTATTCGTATCCCTTTAATTTCTTTGGTCTGTCTAATTGCTCTGGCTAGAGTTTCAAGGACGATATTGAATAGAAGTGGTGAAAGAGGGCATCCCTGCCTTGTTCCAGTTTTTAGAGGGAATGCTTTCAGTTTTTCACCATTAAGAATGATATTAGCCATGGGTTTAGCATAGATGGCCTTTACAATGTTAAGGAATGTTCCCACTATCCCTATTTTTTCTAGTGTTTTGAGCATGAAGGGGTGCTGTATTTTATCAAATGCTTTTTCTGCATCTATCGAAATAATCATGTGATTCTTGACTTTAAGTCTGTTGATATGGTGAATGACATTTATTGATTTCCTGATGTTGAACCAACCTTGCATCCCTGGGATGAAACCCACTTGATCATGGTGCACTATCTTTTTAATATGTTTTTGTATGCGATTTGCTAAAATTTTGTTGAGAATTTTTGCGTCGATGTTCATTAAGGATATTGGTCTGAAATTTTCTTTCCTCGATGTGTCTCTGTCTGGTTTAGGAATCAGGGTAATATTGGCTTCATAGAATGAGTTTGGGAGAGTTCCCTCCTCTTCTATTTTCTGGAATACTTTGAGAAGTATTGGAATGAGTTCTTCTTTAAAAGTTTTGTAGAACTCGGCTGAGAACCCATCTGGTCCTGGACTTTTCTTTGTTGGAAGGCTTTTGATGACTTCTTCTATTTCATTACTTGAAATTGGTCTATTTAAATTGTGTATGTCCTCCTCGTTCAGTTTAGGCAATTCATATGTCTCTAGAAACCTGTTGATGTCTTCGAAATTTTCTATTTTGTTGGAGTATAGATTTTCAAAATAGCTTCTAATTATGTTTTGTATTTCAGTCGTGTCTGTTGTGATATTTCCTTGTTCATTCCGAATTTTAGTGATTTGGGTTTTCTCTCGTCTTCTCTTTGTTAGTGTGGCTAAAGGTTTATCAATTTTGTTTATTTTTTCGAAGAACCAACTATTTATTTTGTCAATTTTTTGTATTGTTTCTTTCGTTTCAATTTCGTTGATTTCAGCTCTCAGTTTAACTATTTCCTGTCTTCTACTACTTTTGGTGTTGGTCTGTTCTTCTTTTTCTAGGGCTTTGAGCTGTAGTGTTAGGTCATTTATTTTTTGAGTTTTACTTCTTTTATTAAATGCGCTCCATGAAATAAATCTTCCTCTAAGTACCGCTTTCATAGTGTCCCAGAGATTTTGATATGTTGTTTCTTTGTTCTCGTTTACCTCTAAGAATTTTTTAATTTCCTTCCTAATATCTTCTGTTATCCATTCATCATATAGTAGCATATTGTTTAATCTCCAGGTGTTGGAGTAGTTTCTGTTTTTTACTCTTTCATTAATTTGTAACTTCAATCCATTATGATCTGATAGAATACAAGGTAGTGTCTCTATCTTCTTGTATTTGCTGACATTAGCTTTGTGGCATAATATATGGTCTATTTTAGAGAAGGATCCATGTGCTGCTGAGAAGAAAGTGTATTCGCTCTTGGTTGGATGGTATATTCTATAAATGTCTGTTAAGTCTAAATTATTGATTGTGTTATTGAGATCTATGGTTTCTTTGTTCAATTTTTGTTTGGAAGATCTGTCCAGTGGTGAAAGAGGCGTGTTAAAATCACCTAGTATTATTGTGTTATGGTCTATTTGGTTTCTAAAATTGAGAAGGATTTGTTTAACATATATGGATGAGCCACTGTTTGGGGCATAGATGTTTATGATTGTTATATCTTGCTGATTTATGCTTCCCTTAAGCAGTATGAAATGTCCTTCTTTATCCCTTCTAACTAACATTGACTTGAAGTCCACTTTATCTGAAATGAGGATGGATACTCCAGCTTTTTTGCTGAGCCCATGTGCATGGTATGTTTTTCCCCATCCTTTCACCTTTAGTCTATGGGTATCTCTTTCTATGAGGTGAGTCTCTTGCAGGCAACATATTGTTGGATCTTTCTTTTTAATCCAATCTGCCAGTCTATGTCTTTTGATTGATGAATTCAGGCCATTAACATTCAGGGTTATTATTGAGATATGATTTGTATTCCCAGTCATTTGGTTCATTTTTAAAATTTTTGACACATCTTGGTTCCTCCTTTATTTGACAGTTCCTTTAGGATAATTCCTCCCTTTGCTGATTTGCTTCTTTGTTTTTTATCTCTTCCTCATGGAATATTTTGCTGAGAATGTTCTGTAATGCTGGCTTTCTTTTTGTAAATTCTTTAGCTTTTGTTTATCATGGAATGATCTTATTTCATCGTCAAATTTGAAGGTAAGTTTTGCTGGGTATAAGATTCTTGGTTGGCATCCATTTTCTTTCAGAGCTTGAAAAATGTTGTTCCAGGCCCTTCTAGCTTTTAGGGTCTGGATTGAAAAATCTGCTGATATCCGTATTGGCTTCCCCCTGAATGTAATTTGGTTCTTTTCTCTCACAGCCTTTAAAATTCTGTCTTTATTTTGTATGTTAGGTATTTTCATTATAATGTGCCTTGGTGTGGGTCTGTTGTAATTTTGTGTATTTGGAGTCCTATAAGCCTCTTGGACTTGATTTTCCATTTCATTCTTCAGATTTGGGAAATTTTCTGATATTATTTCTTCAAATAGATTGTTCATTCCTTTGGTTTGTTTCTCTAAGCCTTCCTCAATCCCAATAATTCTCAAATTTGGCCTTTTCATGATATCCCATAGTTCTTGGAGATTCTGTTCATGATTTCTCACCATCTTCTCTGTTTGTTCAACTTTGTTTTCGAGGTTAAATATTTTGTCTTCAATATCTGAAGTTCTGTCTTCCAGCTGTTCTATCCTATTGGTTGTGCTTTCTATGGAGTTCTTAATTTGGTTTATTGTTTCCTTCATTTCAAGGATTTCTGTTTGGTTTTTTTTCAATATCTCTAACTCTTTATTGAAATGATCTTTTGCTTCCTGAATTTGCTCTGTTAACTGTCGATTGGTGCGATCGTTCAATGCCTGCATTTGCTCTTTCATCTCATCGTTTGCTTCCCTAATCATTTTAATTATGTACATTCTGAACTCCCTTTCTGTCATTTCTTCTGCCATGCTGTCGTTGGATTTTATTGATGTAACATCTAGATTTGTTTGGGGCATTTTCTTCCCTTGTTTTCTCATATTGTTCAGGGATCAGTGGGTCATTAAGATATTGCAGATTTCCTCTATCGACTTATAATGTCCCTGAAGATTGCTAGTATATCCCCTCTTATCCTTCAGTAGCCTGAAGTCTTGGAGGAGGTTGATAATGCAGAGCTCCACGAAGAAGCTGCCTCTCTAGGGTGGTGACCCTCAGGTGGCGTATATTCCCTGCTAGTGGGCGGAGGTGCCTCCACTTGTTGACCAATGGTCATCCAACGGGGAAGTAGGCTGCGGGCTGAGGCAAGGCCTGTTTGTGCCTATGTCTCTGACTTTACTGTCCCTGTGGGAAAACCTCCCCTGGCCGGGAAGAGTCACTCGGTGGGGACGTCTCGCTAGTCAGTTGCCCTCCTAGAGGTTCCCCTCAATCTACAACTACCCCCTGGGCTGGGCTGTCTTCTTCTGCAACGATCCCAGGGGCCCGGACCTACGTCCTGGGCCTGGGAGCCTCACCCTTCGCAGGCGAGTCTCCTTAGGCTGCCTCTCCCAGAGAATCTGCCCGCCGCCCTGGAAACTTCGCTCCGCCCCTAGGCGTGTCTCTGTGCGGCTCTTCCAGCAAGAAGCCACCTAGCTCCTGGGACCCTGCTCTGCACCAATCGCCTGGCTATGCAGCCCCTCCCCTGAGCCACCACCTGGAGCCCCATACAATAGCTCCGAGACACAGAGACCCGCCACACACCTCCTCCTCCGGACAGCCGCCCGGTTTCCGACGCAGTCACTAGGAATCCAAACAACTCACTTTGGGTCTCCTCCTCCCACCAACCACCCGTAGCCCTAGGCAGTCACTCCAAGTCCAAGTGACCCGCCCTGTTCCTCCTCCTCCTCCTTGGGGTAGCCGCCCGGGTGTTCAGGAGCGGTGGCTCCGAGACCAGGTGACTCACCACGCTCCTTCTCCAGGCAGGCCACCGGTGTTCCGGAGCGGTTGCTTTTAGTCCAATCAACTCACCACTCGCCTCCTCCTCTGGCAACCGCCTGTGGTTCTGATGCAGTCACTCACAGACTAAGCGTCCCACCGCTCTCCTCCTCCAGGCAGGCCACCAGTGTTCTGGAGCAGCTGCTCCGAGTTCAAACAGCTCGTCACGCAGCTCCTCCTTCGGCAACCGCCCGCAGCTCTGATGCAGCCACTCCCAGGTCAAACAACAAGCCACGCTCCTCCTCCTCCTCCGGGCAACCTCCCGGCACTCAGGAGCGCTAGCTCTGAGTTCAAACAGATCACCACACAACTCCTCCTCTGGCAACCGTCTGTGGTTCTGATGCAGTCATTCCCAGACCAAGCGTCCCGCCGTGCTCCTCCTCTTCCTCCGGGCAGTCCCCCGGCGCTCAGGAGCGCCCACTCTGAGTTCAAACAGCTCACCACGCAGGTCCTCCTCTGGCAACCGCCCGTGGCTCTGATGCAGTCACTCCTAGACCCAAGCGACCCGCCGGGCCTCTCCTCCTCCTCCGGGCAACCCCCCGGTGTTCGGAAGCGGTCACTCTGGGTCCAAACAGCTCACCACGCAGCTCCTCCCCAGGCAGCTGCCCGGAGCCCCAGCGGCTGCTCCGAGTCCAAGCGCTATGCTGAGCTGCCTCCTCTACGATGATCCCAGTTGTCCGTGTTTACCGCTCCAGTGGGGGGAGGGGCGTCTCACCGAGCAACTCCACTTCACAAATTCCCTGCGTTCCGGGGCTACCGCCCCATCCGGGACGCCTCCCCAACAGGAGAGACTCACCCGGCAGCTTTGAGTTGGTCCCAAGTCTCTCACTATATCCTCTTTTGAATCTTGCGTCCTGGAGCAGCGTGAAATGCAGCCGCCCTCTAGTCCGCCATCTTGGCCCCCAGTTCCCCAATTTTTTAGAACATCATTTGTACCTGGAGATGACTCTACTGTGAGACAGTGGATGCTATAGGAAGCTGTGGGACACATTTCACATTAAATAATTTAGGAGTAATCACTATGTATTTGACCTATATAAGGAACATCCAGCAATTGTGATACAATATACGTGTCTTTATCACTCAGGCAAAACACTCAAGGCCAACAGATAACACTGTTGCCAAAAGGATTAGATAACACTAGCCAAAAGACAAAAGAGAGGTCTTTGTGAAATCAGTGTGTACGTAGTAAGTTGTTTCCTTTCAATGTAAAGTGACATACAAAAGAAAAGTTGATTATGTTCCATGCTTGTGTGATTGTGTCAAATGAACCCCAATAGTATGTGTAACTATAATGCACTATAGAAACATAATAAAGAAAAATATACAATTGCTAAAACAGACTAATGGAAACAATTGCTTTTCAAGGAACATGTGGAAATACGACTGGAAAGATAATGATGCTTTATTAAATCGAGTCATACAAACCCAATCTATCATGTTGAAAAGTGAGGGAACCCATCCTTTGTTGGTCTAATCCAAAATAATCCAACAAAGCCTTTTTAATCATGTTTCTTGAATTGGAGGCCAAATTAGCTGTTGTGCAGAGTCTTTCCATCTCAACTGCAGAAGCTCCAGAAGTACAATTCTGAAAATCATGTGGTCTCCTGAACTTGCAGAAGTTTTCTTGGGGGAAAGGTAATTTACATCAACATTCCCTGAATACCTTCACCCCAAGACTAAACCGAGATGTGACAAATTTTGTAGAGACACGGTTGTGGAATCAAGAAGCCCCTTGCTGCATAAAGCCAGATGAGAACCTGCGTCTGGCAAACATACAAATGGGGGCAAAGTGATTGGCTTTGCTCCAGCTAAACTGGAATCCAGAAATAATAGAATCACAGGCACCAGCAACAATTCCAGTTCATAATTCACTCTGCATAGTGGTAAAAGTTCCAATTCTACTAACAGGGTTTTAAGAATGCTCCAATTCTCACTCAATATTTTCTAACAAGACTGAAGAATAATATACTCAATATGGGACCAGTTTTTCACGCCTGATCCTTTTGCATTTTTTGTCATGCAGTATTTCTGAGAGTCCTTTTACAAGACTATTTTGTGTTTCCTGTTGTCTTGTTTTTTCCAGTGTCGCTTCCTCTGCAGTGTTTTCAGCTTTTCCGTCATAGCTGTTTTCCTCATCTCCGTCCTTAGGTTCACCTTCACTGGCTGCACATATAGGGTCAGTATCAACATCCCCAGGGTGAGTTATTTTTTTCTGTAACTCTGTTTACTTTGATTTTTGAAATTTTACCTATTTATTTGTTTATTTATTTCCTGTCGTGTTGCTCACTGAACCCAGAGCCTCACACAAATCAGGCGCTCTCTTGCTGAGCTGCAACCTAAGTCCACCCCGTTTGCTTTGGTTTCAAGTTTTACTTCCAACATCATCAATTTTCATTTTCTTATTGTGTTTTAATTTTGTTGCCCTACTCTCTATTTCATTTACGTATCTTTACATTCTTAGAATAGACTCTTTTTGACTATGAAGAACTGTTTTTTCATTGTTCATTACACAATTTTTCATATACATAAGTAACAGTGGACACTACTTTTATCCAAAGCTTTTCTGAGCCATTAGCATGAGTTAGGTAATTTCATTAGGTGGAACTGAATAGCTTTATACTTTCTATGTTTCTGGACAGATTATCTGGGAAACTGTTTTTCCTTTAAGTGCTTTTAAATGATTCACATGTTTCCTTTTACCAATAAAGCCTGGATTTGCTAGATTCCTTTGGTTATTTTAATACTCTCACTCTTAATTCCTTTAAGGTAACTTTTGCTTGATCCTTCTTTAATGCTGCATTCTGTACTTGTATGCTTTAGGTGTGTGGTAAAAAGCATGTCTTTGAATTTTGTGTTCATTTCTTATGTTTTGTCTGTTTTCATCTTAATTGAGTCTTTTAGGGATAACACTCATTCGATATGTTTCAATCTGTTCAAATGTTTCTTTCCCTTTCTTTATGATTTCTAAATTTATTGTTCCTTTCTGGTCTATTTTATTTTCTACTCAGACTATGTTGTTTGCTATTATTTTGTTCAAAGATGATAGATAATCTGCTACAAATCTTGTAATGATTCCCACACGGTTTTCAAAGATATTTGTGAACTATTTTTCTTTGAATGTGTTAGTTTAATTATTTTCATCATTCTTGCTGGTATTAAATGTTGACAAAGTGTTAAATAAAATTTGAGCAAATATGTAAGGACAAATAATCTCAAAATAGCAGCTGTAGTCTGGTAGTCATATGAAAAAACCTGTCAGATTTAGATAAGATCGTGTAATTACTTTCCACCTGAATGCTCTCTGTGGTTAGGTGTCTCATTTTCCTGTCTTACTGAAAGAACAGGGAAAGGAAAGCAATAATAGCAGTTGATCAAAAAGATTCATGATCTTTTCAAAGACACAGACTCCCTAGGAAACAAGAAAAGAGAGCCTACAGAGGCAGTCTTTGCAAGTAATCATCTTTGAGGAATCATTGTTGATGATGATGATGATGATGATGATGATGATGTCAGCAATTCAGAGTAAATAACATAATATTTTGTCACTTATTCATGTGAATTCAACACAATTTCAGTAGTCCCTGATCTACATCACTTCATTTCATAGATTGTAAAAAACTGAACCAAACACACAACACACATGCACACACACACACAGGCAGGCAGGCACCCACTCATACGTACCCACATATACTCACGCACAGGGAGGCCAAATTCAGAAATTTGATGAAGATTTTGCTGAAAGTGGACTGAGCATATTTTCCTTTCTCTTTCTTCAATCCATAGGGTGATAAGAGTAAACCTGAGTAAAATCAATATAACTGAAGATGGTTAAGAATTATACAGGAGTCTAAAAATATGTATTTAAAGATGGTAGAAAAACATTATTTTCTTTATTGCTAGTAAGGTTTAGACATTTTAATGAAACATAGGAAGTACATTCACAGACATTACTTAGAAAGTCTTTCAAGCTAAGACTGTTTTATGTGTATCAACACTGATAATCAAAACCAAAAACCACTGCCCTATCATCCTACTGATCTCACTTTACTTCTGTCCTTCACCAGGATAATTGAGAATTTGCTCAGATGGACAAGTCCATGAGGACACTTTGCTTAGTTTGATTTATGACCCACTGAAGTAAAGATGCTCCCAGATATAGTCTGAGTGAAAACAGTGACTATATAACATGAATTCTAAAGCAAATGGCATAAATCAATGGAAAGTTCTTTGTGCCAATACTTTTGACATTTTTTTTTTTAAAAATTGCACAGGTTCCAAGTTAACAAGCCATGATGATCTATGGAAATGAACTCATCTGAACTGTGCTGCCTTTTGTCTGATATCATCATGCTTTAATTCTTGTTTTAATTAAGCCATAGATGAAGAACACACATCAACTCAAACCTTATTCCCAGATGTGAAGCTTGACACATGATCATTTTATTCCTTGAAATGTCAAATAAAATTGGTTACAAGAAAAAAGTTTGACTTTGATCACAGCTGTATGCCAGTTAGGAACATTTTTATCATAGAAAATCTGCATATGCAGCAAAGAGGCTTCTTTCTCACTGACCCAAGGGCAGTGGAGCAGCCATAAGCCATTTTGATGATTTTGATGAAACACAGATGGTGTCTGCAGGCTGCCGTTTATCTTTCTCCCATAGTGTTGCAATTAATCAACTGTATTCTCCTGTCTCCTTCTTCGAGAAAGATCATCAACTCCACGGGCTGTTGTTTCCCTTCACTGACACATATTCAGAGGGACATCTTGGGTGAATGCACCCATGATAGGGGAACATTCCAACCAGAGAATGCAATGGTTAGATCTACAAAACCTTTGCTTTGAGTTACATTTATCTTAATCTCAAACACAAAAGTATTCACTCATCAAAATTTTGAGAAATACAAAAACATATAGTGTTGGGGTCACTTATGACCCCATCGGTGAGAGGTAGACATTATTAATATTAGGTGAATATCATTAATATTTTTACATATTTCCTTTCAGTCTTCACTTTATCCATACACATGATGTAATTTTCAAAAACTTTAGTATTTTCTATTTTTGATAAATTCATAAATAATCTCCCATGCCCTTACACATTTCTAAAGCATCAGATTTAAATACTAATAGCATTCCAGGCTTTAATACAATGTACTTAGCCAATCCCAAATGAATATTTTTTTCATTTTTTAACATTTAAAATTGATATATTGATCAATACTTTGTGCATAAATATTTATCCACATTTATGATTAAGTTCTCAGGATAGATTTCTGAAATTCAAATTAATGAGTCAAATGATTAAATGCTGTTAACACTATTAATAAAAATAATGTAAAGGATTGCATTTTGTCAAAGACCTACCTCAATAGCTTTTCTAATAAATTAAATTTGTTTGGCATTTTATACCATATTAAAAGATTGACTTCTTCTTATTTATTATCCACTTCTTTTCTTGTGAACATCTTGTGTTTTAATATACTTGTATTTGTACAGCAGGGGATGCCAGAAGATACGTTATTGTATCTTTACAAGGACTGAATGAAGTCTGTGGATGGTCAGGGACACTGGGTTGACGCACCCCTTTTCTATGACTGTCTTGACCTGCAGTCTTGCCTCATTTCTCCCACTACCATATTCCTCCTAAACATCCACAGACCTGTTGCCTAAGAATGTCCAATGGTGCTGACAGGGTATTTTCCTTGGTTCAAGTAGTTCAGCTTAAAATGCTGAGTGGAAGACCTGTTCCCTTCTGCACAGCACTATTTGCAGAATTATGACTCATAAATGGAATGAAACTATCGTTTGACACAGTCATCCCACTCCTTGTATATACCCACAGGACTTAAATAAGCATACTACAGTGATGCAGCCACATCAATGTTTATGGCAGCTAGGTGCCCATCAACACATGGATAAAGAAATTGTGTTACATATACACAGTGGAATATTATTCAGCCATAAAGAAGAATGACTTGATGACACTCACCAGTAAATGGATGGATCTGGAGATTATCATTCTAAGTGAAATAAACCCAACCCCAAAACCAAATGTGAAAAGTTCTGTCTGATATGTGGATGCTAACCCACAACAAGGGGGTGAGAAATGGAGAATAGAAGTTCAGTGGATTAGACAAGGAGAGATGAAGGGAAGGGAGGGGGGTGGAAACATGAAAGACAGTGAAATGAATCAGACTAACTTTCCCGCGTAGATGTATGAATGCACCATAGTGAATCTCATCCACAGGACTGGGAGTCTGATTAGAGTAAGATATATTCCTAGTTTGCATAAACACATCAAAATAGTTTTTACTGTGATGTGTACCTAAAAGAAACAATAACAAAAGGCTAGTAGAAGAAAGAGACGGGAAAGAAAAGAACACTGAAGGATACCAACATTTCAGGGTGAAGACAAAACATCATTGACTCTGATCACAAGGGGTGGTTATCAAACAGATTTGGATTCAAATTTGAGCTGTACATTTACTAGCTGTTTGACTCTGGGCAAGCTATTTTAACTACATATCTGGGTTTTTCTGTCCACACATTGGGACTACAAAGGTTGTTTTGTCAATTAAAGAATAACATTCAATTAATGCCTAGTACATGGCCAGTGCTTCATAAATGACAGATTTTTTTTTTAGTAAAATCTTTTTTATTTTTACAGATTGCATTTTGATTCATTGTACACAAATGGGGTACAATTTTTCATTTCTATGGTTGTACACAACGTAGATTCACACCATTCATGTAATCATACATGTACATAGGGTAATACTGTCTGTCTCATTCTATTATCTTTCTGTCCCCTACCCACTCCCACCCCATTTTCCTCTACACCATCCAAAGTTTCTTCATTCTTCTCTTCCCCCCACCAACCCACCTCATTATATATTGTCATGCACTTATCAGAGAAAACAATTGGCCTTTAGTTTTTTGGGCTTGGCCTATTTCACTTAGTATGGTATTTTCCAACTTCATTCACTTACCAACAAATGCCATAATTTCATTCTTCTTTATGTCTGAGTAATATTCCATTGGGTATATATACCACAGTTTCTTTATCCATTCGTCAGTGGAAGGGCCTCTCGGTTGGTTCCACACTCTAGCTACTGTAAATTGAGCTGCTATGAACAGTTATGTGACTGCATCACTGTAGTATGCTGATTTTAAGTCCTTTGGGTATAAACCAAGGAGTGGGATAGCTGGGTCAAATGGTGTTTCCATTCCAAGTTTTCTGAGGAATCTCCATACTGCTTTCCAGAGTGGTTGCACCAATTTGCAACTCCACCAGCAATATATGAGTGTGCCTTTCTCCCCACATCCATGCCAACCCTTATTGCTTGTGTTCTTGATAGTAGCCATTCTAATTGGAGTTAGATGAAATCTTAGGGTGGTTTTAATTTGTATTTCTCTAATTATTAGGGATGATGTGCACTTTTTCATATATTTGTTGATCACCTGTGTATCTTCTGTGAAGCGTCTGCCTATTTCCTTAGCCCATTTATTGATTGGGTTCTTTGACGTTTTTGATTTACACATGTGTTAAGAAGATTTATAGCTGCTATTATCATGTAACCCCCAAACATTTCTAATATTAGGTTAAAAAAGAGTGGGCGTTTAGAGTTATATTAAATTTCTGTACTAATGGTCCTCAATGAAGCCTCCCTCCCAGTATTTATGCCATGAGCATGTCCACCCACATTGACTAGGTCTCGGCCTGTGATATTTTATATTCAAGGACCGCGTCACAGAAGTGAAAGGAGGCTTTATAACCACTCATAAGCCCTGGGAACACTTGATCTTAATATGCTTTTGTTTGCGAATTAGCTGCCACCCTGAGAGAAGCCCAATAATGTATGTGGCTTGATCATGTTGAGGAAAACCATGGTGTCTGGTCATAGCCCCAACTAACTCCCAGCCAGCCTGAGCACTGCTTGCTAGTCACGTTGAGTGGGGACATTTAGAAACTTTACTGCTTAAGAAACAGTCTTTATCACACAAGGTGGAAGAACTATGACCCAGTCATCACAGAATCATGAACAATAACAAATCATTGTTATACTGTGCTGTTAACTTTGGGATGACTTCTTGATAACAAGTAAAAAATAATCTAGACAAAAATTCACATTTGGCTGGTGTCGGTGTTCATATATCTGATGGTTTAAAATGTCGACCATCTTATTGATCTGTTTGGTCATGTTCCAGTTACTATTATTGTATAACAATCTACTAAGGTGGAATAAAGCAACAACCTGTTTCATGTACAGCTGTTTGATCTTATCTGCAGTTTCTCTCCCCACTGTTTGGGTACTGTGGTCAACTGGCCTCATCAGGATTTGAGGATTCCCCTTTAACATGTTGTCAAAAGGTCAGTAATAGCCTAACTATTAATAATTCCCTGTACTTCCCATCAGGTAGACATTGTATCATGTCACCTCACTCAAGAAGGGTGAGTACAGCTTAATAAGATGTTTTGAGATAGAAACCACTAAATAAGATGTTTTGAGATAGAAACCACATTCATATAACTTTTTTAACAGTATATTATTTATAATCATTCTACATATTATTATTGCCGTTAATCTTTTACTGTGCATAATTTATATATTGAACTTTATTATAGGTATGTATGAAGAAAAAACAGTAAATATATAGGGTTCAGGACTATCATCAGGTTCAGATACCCACAGGGGACCTTGAAACATAACCTCAGGGGGAGAAAGGAAGATTGCTTAATCACTCAATTCTCTGAGCCCAGAAATGAAACAGGGCATAACCATGTTAGGCAGTTTCTGCTGCACAGTATCTGGCTACCACATTAGGATCAGTTCAAATCTGGGCCCAACTCATACTTGGTTGGAATGCCTACACTTGAGTTCTCTGTGCTATTTGGCTTCTCATACAATAGGGATTGGACTCTTCCAGCACACCCAGAAGAAGTAACTCAAAACTCAGGTGGAGCAGAACTGCCTTGGGAACCTGGCCTTAAAGTCACAAAACATCATTTGTTCACAAGCCATGGGTCAAAGCAGCCCTAGTCACAGTTGATGAAGACGGGTCTCTTGATGGGAAGGCTGTTATCAAATTGGGGAATATGTTTTCAAATCCAAGTCTACTTGGATATTCTCTGAAGTGTGATATTTGTTCATCTTCACACACACACACACAATCATTTCATTTGACCTGTTTTCCTTTATCTTGTTGACTTATAGAAATTGTTGTGTAAATATAAATACATCTATATACACACAAGCAATACAAATATATTTGTATACATATATACCTGTTACATATATTGTGTGTGATATATAATACAAATATTTATAATATTAGGATATGTATTAGTATATAAATATTGTTCTCATATGTGTCTTCTAAAAATTTTATTTCTTTTTCTATTACATGTAGGTGTCCATTGTAATTGATTTTTGTGTATGCATTAGGAAGGGATAAAGATTCTTTTCTTTCTTTCAAAAAGGAAAAATTCCCCTATGCGACTATTGATTGATCTAGCATCATTCATTAAATAAGCACCTTCTTCATAACTTGAATAGTCATGTTTATAAATCTGTTTCTAAAAACTCTATTCTGCTTCATTAGTCCATTTTTATATTTTTCTCTAATATTGCAATGTCTTAATCACTGTACTTTTGTAGGTTTATAATAAATTTTGATATGTGGTTGTATAAGTCCTACAACTTTGATTTCTTTTTTGTTTTTTCCCAAAATTGTCATTACTGTCTTTATATTTTCCACATCTATTTAAATTTTGAAATCAGTTTGTCATTTTACACACACACACACACACACACCTGTTGAAATTTTCATTGGGATTGCAGAAAATCTATACAAAAATTTAGAAAATATTGCATGTTAAAAATGAGCTTTTCAATCTGTGTTTATGATATATTGTGTCATTTCTTTAGTTTCTTCTAACTTAATAATTTCTATTGCTTTCATCAGAAATTTTGCATTTTTATTAAATTTATCTTGAGATGTTTAATATTTTTGTTGTTAGTATCAATGATATTTTAAATTCTAATATATTTAAAATGTTATTTATATTGGTTGTTGTATTTAATCAGCAAATTTGCTAAATATAAGTATTTTTGATAGTTTGTAGATTTTTTGGCTCCCTCACATAGCCAATCATGTCTGTAGATAATAGCAGTTTATTTCTTCTTTTCTAATCTATTTAAAGTTCTGCTTTTAACTGACAAAAGATGACCTGAAACATAATGGTGACAGACCTCTGGGTATAATTCCTGATGCCAGGGGAAAACCTTTACCACTTCACTTTTCAGTGTGATACCCATTGTAATTTCTAATGATAACTTTTCCTGAAAAACTGAAAGTTTTTATTATAAATGAATGTTAATGTTTTTGTATCTACTAACATATGACTTTATTCTCCTTTGTTTTACTAATATGCTAGATAACAAAGATTGACATAAAATGTGAAATAAACTTTATATTCTCTAGGTAAATCTAATTTGGTGGTGGTATATTATTCCTTTTATACTTGATATGTCTTTTGGTTCTTAATTTGCTTAATATGTTGGTCACCATGAACATAAATATGTCATAAAATTTCCTTTCTTACAATGTTTTTAGCTGATTTTTAAAATTTGACTCTCTCTCTCTTTCTGTACCAGGGAATTGCTGAGCCTGGGTTTGAACTCCTGATCCTCCTGCCTCAGCCTCTGGATTTGTGGAATTGCAAGCATGGGCCACTATGCCTGGCTTTAACTGATTTTTAAATTATGATTATTCTCATATAAAATTAGTTGCCAAGCATTTCTTTTTCTATTTTTGCAAGATTTTTTGTGTGTTTTTTATCTATAGAAGATTCACTAGTGAAGTCAGGAGTTCCCTTTTTAGAAGGTCTTTGAAATTATAGATTTTTTTTTTAAAGAAATATTCAGATTTTGTACTTCTTATGTCATTGACATTAAGATTTGCTTTTCAAAAATTTATCCATTTCATTTAAACTTTCATGAGTAAATTTTTAACATTAAATTAAAACTGAAATTTAATATGAATGTAAGTGTTGAAATAGTTGTCTAAATATAATGCCTTATTATTTTTAAATTTAATTCCATATGGTCTGTTTTTCCTTCCTTTTTACTTTCTTTCAGAGCAATGAAAAGTATCCCCTTCAGCATTTCCTTTAGTGTCCTGCTGATACTAATTTTCTCATTTTTTATCTGCAAAATATCTTAATTTCACTTTCCATTTGAAGTATATTTTCTTCTCATGTAGAATTCTAGTCAGCATTTCTTTTCTTTTACCACATTAAAGAGGCCATTCCATTGTCTTTGGGATCTCATTATTTCTGTTGAAATGTCTGCATTCAGGTTTATTCCTTCGAAGGCAATGTTATCTTTTTCTCTGAATTTTTAGCTCTTTTGCTACAATGTATTCTCAATATAGTTTATTCTCTATCTTTATTAAAATTTGTTTCATTTTTTGAGTCTGCAACCTGCTATTGTTTCCCAACTTTAGAAATTCTCAGCTTTTATATCTTCAGATATTGATTCTGCTTATTCTGTCTCTCCCATCCTTTAAAATTCAAATTGCATTCACATTAGACCATAACAATGTGTTCCAAATACTACCAAGTCTTCTGCTGTTTCTTCCTACTTCTTTTGTTCCCATGTGTAGCACATGTTCTTAATACAGTGTCCTTATCCCTCAAAACATGTAGTGTGTTGTTGACATTTGAAAGTCAGTATCAGCAAGTTCTCTATAGTGTATTCATATATGAACATGAATCTCCACATCATGTACAATCACAAGACTGGGATCCTAATTAGAATAAGATATACTCCATGTATGTATAATATGTCAAAATATACTCTACAGTCATGTATATGTAAAAAGAACAAATAAAAAATATGATAATGTTTATTACTATATAAAAAAAGATAATTTCTCTATGATAAACCTTTTTCCTGGAATGGAGAAAGTCATACTGTTAAACATGGTGAAGTCCACAAATACTTGGAAATAAATCTCTACTGGAACACTACTTAATAAATGACTTAGGAGTATTGGTATATAAATACCATCATTCTCATTTCTCAGATGGATTGATTCTAATGCAAATATATTGTGCCTTTACTAAGTGGGATAAATCTTCAGCTATCTATTGCTGTAACTGGTTTTCTCGTAAACCCATTTTTTTTTATTGTAAACAAATGGGATACATGATGTTTCTCTGTTTGTACATGGCGTAAAGGCATACCATTTGTGTAATCATAAATTTACATAGGGTAATGTTGTTTGATTCATTCTGTTATTTTTTCCCTTCCCTCCCACCCCTCCCACCCCTCTTTTCCCTCTATACAGTCCTTCCTTCCTCCATTCTTGCCCCCTCCCTAACCCTAACTCTAACCCTAACACTAACCCCTCCCACCCCCCATTATGTGTCATCATCCACTTATTAGCGATATCATTTGTCCATTGGTTTTTTGAGATTGGCTTATCTCACTTAGCATGATATTCTCCAGTTTCATCCATTTGCCTGTAAATGCCATAATTTTATCATTCTTTATGGCTGAGTAATATTCCATTGTATATATATATACCACATTTTCTTTATCCATTCATCAATTGAAGGACATCTAGGTTGGTTCCACAATCTGGCTATTGTGAATTGAGCAGCTATGAACATTGATGTGGCTGTATCTCTGTAATATGCTGATTTTAAGTCCTTTGGGTATAGGCCAAGGAGTGGGATAGCTGGGTCAAATGGTGGTTCCATTCCAAGTTTTCTAAGGAGTCTCCACACTGTTTTCCAGAGTGGCTGCACTAATTTGCAGCCCCACCAGCAATGTATGAGTGTACCTGTCTCCCCACATCCTCGCCAACACCTGTTGTTGCTTGTATTCTTGATAATTGCCATTCTAATTGGGGTGAGATGGAATCTTAGGGTAGTTTTGATTTGCATTTCTCTTATTACTAGAGATGTTGAACATTTTTCCATATGTTTGTTGATTGCTTGTAGATCTTCTTCTGTGAAGTGTCTATTCATTTCCTTAGCCCATTTGTCCATTGGATTATTTGCATTCTTGGTGTAGAGTTTTTTGAGTTCTTTATAGATTCTTGAGATTAGTGCTCTATCTGAAGTATGATTGGCAAAGATATTCTCCCACTCTGTAGGCTCTTTCTTCACATTGCTGATAGTTTCCTTTGCTGAGAGAAAGCTTTTTAGTTTGAATCTATCCCAATTATTAATTCTTGCTTTTATTTCTTGTGCTATGGGAGTCCTGTTGAGGAAGTCTGGTCCTAAGCTGACATGTTGAAGCTCTGGACCTACTTTTTCTTCTATAAGATGCAAGGTCTCTGGTCTGATTCCGAGATCCTTAATCCATTTTGAGTTTAGTTTTGTGCATGATGAGAGATATGGGTTTAGTTTCATTCTGTTGCATATGGATTTCCAATTCTCCCAGCACCATTTGTTGAAGAGACTATCTTTTCTCCATTGCATATTTTTGGCCCCTTTGTCTAGTATGAGAAAATTGTATTTATTTGGGTTTGTGTCCGTGTCCTCTATTCTGTGCCATTGATCCACCTTTCTATTTTGGTACCAATACCATGCCGTTTTTGTCACTATTGCTTTGTAGTAGAGTTGAAGATCTGGTATTGCGATACCCCCTGCTTCACTCTTTCTGCCAAGGATTGCTTTAGCTATTCTGGGTTTTTTATTCTTCCAGATGAATTTCATAATTTCTTGCTCTATTTCTGTAAGGTACATCATTGTAAACCCAATATTGACTGACTTCCCTTCCATGAATCTCACACTAGCCATTGGTGAAGAGGTAGTCATAATCCCTGACATTCTATAGTCTCATAAGGGCCAAGATTACCCCTATGGCAAATTGTAATTGGATGTACATAAAAGGAGACAGATGCTAGCATTTCTGAAATGTGGCAATTATAATTATGTGGAGTCAGTTGGTGGTTATTAAGCGAATTTAATGCACTTAAGGAAGAAATTTACAGGACTGAGCTAGTTTAGCACCAAATCAGGGAATAGTGTGAAAATGATAGGTCCCTATGGAATTGTTTCAAAGACCTTCATTCCATTCAGCTGAAGGGAAAGATTTTTAAGGCACGTCAGCGTTCTACTAAGAAAGCAACAGAGTTATAAAGAAGGTTTAATTTGCATTCCTGAAAAATTTCTTTCACTAATATTGAGGAAAAGATTAAGAAAAACGGTTACCTGAACACGTGGGATAGAAATATATATAGTTGATGGAAGAAAGCCTGAAATACCGAAACTCCAGGCTCAGATGAGGCCAAGTCCCCTGTGTGAGAGGACAGTCGTCTCCTCTTGCCTGAAAACTGGATAAACTCCTCACCAGAGGCAAAAACCTTGTAAGATGGTTCTTGTCTTATGTTCTCATTCAACTCCTCCCACGACTGTGTTCCAAAAGTTAGGGTGAAATCTCATCAGAGCCCGATTTGATTGGGACAGTGCTGACTTGGTTACATGACTAAAGGGGTTATGCACCAAAAGAGCTGGAGGGCTGGTGTGTACTCCCAGACAAAATAAAAAAGGGTCAAGACATAAAATACAAGGAGCAAATTTACTTATTTTTATTTCTACATTTTTACAGAGTTCCCATCTTAAATCTCAACCCCATAAAAATCAAGGCCAAGAGAGAATCATGATTAATTACATAACCATAATTGTTTACTCTAAGAAATTATTTCCCAAGGAATGAAGCTCCATGAGACAAAGAAACTTCATCTGGAACCTTCAGTGTGATATGACCGTCACCTAGAATGGGGCCTGGCAAGTAGGAAACAATACGACAATATTTGACAAATTAACATCAATGATCGGGGTGCTAAGAGAAATTTGCTTTTCTTGTATGGTCTGTTAGAGGCTCTGATCAATGACACCTTAGATGAAGCTGTATTTTAAAGTTGAATTTTAAAATGCAGATATATTTTATATTTGGCTACTTCTCGTAAGAGCCTCTATGCAAGCCACAGGGCATTACAATAAACTATAGCTGTGGAAAGACCAAATGGATGCAGTCTGGGCATGCAGTTCCTTGGTGCAGCAAAGACTCAGCTCCAACTTTTCAAAGACCTCAAATAATAAATATTGCTTTCAAAAGTATCGTCAGACACCACGATCTCATTTACTTAAAAACATTTAGGCATCACACCTTCTTGTATAATTGCAGCATCTCTAAAAGAACTTTAGGATTTTAATTATTCAAAGGTTATACACAAAAGCTAGATTAGGGAGAACTTTTATTTATAGTATTCTGTGCTTTGAAATTCCAGGAAGAGAAAGAAGCCAAAAAGTAATTAAAAGAACAAAAGTGTAAGGGATTATTATTTTTATACTATCTTTAAAAACAGAGTAGAACAAAACAAGGTGGGAAATAATGCAAAAAATAATTAAAACCTTGCTAGAAGCTTTTAGGTTCATTGACTTTCAGTGAAAATTTCTAGAGAGTGACTAATTAAACCAAAGTTTTCATTGCAGATAATGCTATCTAAAATAGCTAAAAATAGTAGGGAGGGGATTAAATAACAGAAATACTATTTTTCCAGAAATTATATTTGATTGGATTTAGACCATAAAAGTCTTAATATGCTGCAACTGTCACTAAGAAGTACTCAAAATTGTCCATGTGTAATTTAATAGCTCATCCCATAAAAGAAAATGTTTTGTTAGAAATAAGGGCTCTGTAAACTAGTGACTTTTGCAGAGTAGGTTCCTTGTCAATACTTCATCTTTTATGTGGTCCAAACTTGTCAAAGTTAACTTCATGTCTATACATCCAAAGCCCAAATATCACCAACATACACAATCAATTTCAGAGAAGTATACATGATTTGATGTATACAGATATACATATTAATGAATTAGCACATTTTCTAAGATTGTATTAGAAGCAACAGTTGTGAGAATGACCCAACAAGACAGAGTTATCCTTCAGTACTCATGGGTGGTTGGTTCCAGGACCACCTAGGGATACCAAAACCTGCAACTGCTCAAGTCCCTTATAAAAAATGGCAGAGTATTTGCATATAGCCTAACCATATCATGTATGGGTCTAGATTTCTTATAATATCTAATACTGTGTAAATGACATGAAAATAGCAGTTATGCAATATTGTTTAAGGACTAATGACAAGAAAAGTGAGGGTACATGTTCAGTGCACACACCATTTTTTTTTTTTCAAATATTTTCAATCTGAGAATTCCAATAGGTATAGACTCTACAGACACAGTGCTTGACTTTACAAAGTTCAGACTTTATGGGACTTCATCAATTCTTGGTTATCATAAAGCTGTTGTCTTACAAATTTTTTATAGGTAAGTAATACCAAATTAAGAAATTTACCATGCCTTCCTCCTTTTGATGATACTGAATGGTAGTATCATCGACACAAGCAGTTTAGGCATCAACATATTTTAATTAAATTGGTGTTGCTGAAATAAGACAACATTTTTATTGGTGTTACAAAATGATAATGCTACAACTATTAATAAATAAGATTTAAATTCTGGGCTAGGTGCTTTATGTACATTATCTCATTTAAACCCCACAGCAACCTCAAACAAATGTTACTAATTTAAAACACTGTTTTATCTTGGAAAACTATTATATGTTTATTATCACGACACTGCCATTTGGCATTATTATAAGACCCACACTATGAATAAATATAATTTAATGTCAAATTAATAAAAGAACAACCTTAGTGAAAAATTTTGACAAATATTTATCACCTTAGACAAGTATATATCACCTTAATTAATGACTTTAACACTCACTAGCATGGTAGTATACTGAAGTAGCTATCAAAATTTTTTTAAAGTTATGAATTTAAAGTAACTTCTTCTATTCTTCTATTGTGGTAAGAATACTTAACATGAGATCTACTGTTTGTTATATTTTGAATGCTTGTGTTCTCCCCAAATTCATATAGTGAAATCCTAACTTTGCAAAGTGAAGTACTAAGTGGTAGGGATTTTGGGGAGGTGAATAGGTCATGAGGTCAGAGCCCTCATGAAAGGGATTACTGCCCTTTTAAAATAGGCCCAAGAGAGCTTGTCGGTCCTTCCTGTATGTGCAGATGCAGAAAGGTGCCTTCTGTGAACTAGGAAACGATTGCCCACCAAACACTGAACCTCCCGGCACCTTGATCTTGAACTTCCTAATCTTCAGAATCATAAGAAATAAATTTCTGTTGTTCTGAAGCCACCTATGAGATTTTAAGAATTTGAATGGGCTGAGATATCTTCTTAACAAAGTTTTAAGTGCAAAATCCAGTATTGTTGACTATAGGTTAATGTTGCACGGCATGCCTCTAGAGTTTATTCTTATACATTCTCTACCCATTGAACAACTTTCCATTTCTCCCTAAGCCTGGCAACCACCATTCTGTTTTCTGTTTCTGAGTTTGACTGTGTGAGAAATTTTATATAAGTGAAATTATGCAATATTTGCCATCATGTACCTGGCTAATTTCATTTGGCATAATGTCTTTCAGGTGTATTCATGTTGCAGCATGTGACAGGATTTCCCTTGTTTTTTAAGGATGAGCAATATTCCATGACTTTTTATACCACAATTTCTTTATCATTCTTCTATCAATGGGCATATAGGCTATTTTCATATCTTGGCTACTATGGATAATGCTTCAATGAACATGGACTTAAAAATAGAACTACCATGTGATGTGGCAATATCACTCTGGATATATACCCCCCAAAATGGAAATTAGGATCTTGAAAACATACTACAAATGAGGCAAAAGAGGACAGGTATCTCATAGAGTCACATAGCTAGGAAAGAGCAGAGTTAGAATTCAGTCCCAGATCTGACTCTAGCATATAAAACATTAATTAATGTGTTAGAAATAAGTAACATACATAATTTTTATCATTTTTTAAAACAATGTCTATATAATTGCTGTTTGCCTCATAACAGTATGAAATGTTATAAAATAAATTTTTATAGTCTGTTGTAGCATCAAGGGTAAAAAAGAGATACAGATTAGATAGATGATAGATATCACATACACACACACACATCTACAAACATATTAGGTAAATCTCATTATACTAGTAAAATTGTCTGCCCATCTGGAAGAAAAGGTTGACCACTTACTGCATATCAAATTCAAAATTAGATTCTAGATGATTTGAAGTATAAAATATTAAGAAATAAAAATCAAGAAAATATTTTCAAAACTAAGAAGTTAGGGAGAACTTTTATAAACCATGGGACAGAGCAAACTGAAGTACCATGTGAGCAATTTTAGTTCATTTATTAAACAATATGAATCGGATGCTTACTTGTGCCAGGCACTCTTCCAGATAGTAGGAATCTAGTGTGACTAAAATAGACAATAGCATCTATTTATGGAATTTATATTCCACTGGGACAAAGACAGATAATAAATAAAATAACCCAGAAAAATGTGAAATGGTGCTTAATAGTAAAGAGAACAAAAAGCAAGAAATAGAGCAGGGATAATCAATTTTAATCAAGATAGGCAAAATATCACTGCAATGGGACATTTTATACAGAGACCTAAACAGGGTGAAGGATTGTGTCATCCTGATATCTGGAGAAAGATCACCCTTGAGTCAGAAGAGCTGCTCAAGAAGTAGCCTTCAGGTGGAAGCATGAATCACACATTGGGGACCAGAATGAACAGCACTAACAAGGGAGATGAGCTGCCGCTGTATTTTAATGGCTTACAGCTAGATAGTAGTTTACATGGACCTATTTTATTAATCAAAGTTCTGAGGCCTTCAAACTACTTTTGGCAGGACTTCTGCCCAGTTGAAGACTTGAGGGTTTTCTACATATTCTAAGACCTTCTCAAGTAGTTAGGTACAAAGAGAAAAAAAGTTAACCATCATAGTATTACATCCCAAGGAAGCTGAACTGGAAGCTACACACACTCAACCAGGGACACTAATGCAGAATTAGTGAAGATCATTGGTCATTTTTAATGTTTAAGGGCAGTGGCTCTGTATCATCTCAGAGTCATATCTCCAAAGCTTTACCTTAGCTTTTCATAGGCTAGGTCTCTAACTCAGAGAAAAATCACAGTAAAATTCTATAATTCTATAGGGAAACCCAAAATCAAAACCACTCAATTCTATAAACTAATAGCATGGTTTAGTTTAAACAAAGGTATTTTTTTTCCTTCCCTTGCCATTGCCTCAACATGTGGACACACACACACACACACACACACACACACACACTTTCCAACTTCATAACTACTGGAGTAATGGAAAAACAGAGCAGTTCTCATATGAACAGCCATACTCAGGAGAAGAGGTCACACTGCAATGATGAGAACATTCCAGGCTGAGTGCCAGAATAGTCCAGGGTGGGCAAAGTAAGGCCAATGTCAGGCTATAGTCAGGAGGGAGATCAGTGTGTGGCATAGAGACACCTTCCTGAAGCAAGTGCATGGGAGATAAGAGTGCTGTGGATCAGGATCTCTCCAGGGTGCCCATGCTCCTGCCTGCTGGTTTTGATGAAGGATGCCATGGAATGGCCAGAAATTCTCAGAAGACTGTAATACAGACATAGAAAGATGACAAGGAGAAGGCCACCTATCCTGGAAATTGTAATGGAATATTATTACAGGCCATAGGAGAGAAGGGTTCCACTGACCATTTAGAGGAGAAAAAAAAAAAACAAAACAGGATCCAGGGTAGTTTATAATTTCCTACCTAGGTCAACCTAATGTGTGAGGTCCCTTCCACCCCATTCAGGGCTATAAAAAACTCTGGAAGGGTTATAGCTGGAAATATTTTCACCACGTCTTATGTAAGCTTCATATAGGGGTAACAGAAGGGGGCTCCCTGGGAAACATCTCCAGGATGTCCTTTATTCCAAGTCCATTTCTGTTATAGGACAAAGAAGAAAGAGATAGAGCTCCTACACCATACTTTCCTTGGTGTATTAGTCCATTTCTGTTGCTATAAGAAAATACCTGAAGCTGGCTAATATTTAAAGAAAGAGGTTCATTTAGATCAGAATTCTGGAGGATCAAGAACATGGGGGCTCTGAGGCTGTGTTTCTCTTTTTATAATAATACATTCTTGTGGGAACAAACCTGGGTCCCACAAGAACAACATTCATCACTTCCTCAGGCAGAAACCCAATGACGTAATAAGTTCCCACTAATCTCCACTTCCCACTGGTTCTACCTCCTCACCACCACACTGAAGACCACAGCAGCATGCAGCTCAAGGACCCTGGGGGACAAACACATAAAACCCACAGCATTTTGTTTCAAAAAATTACTTCAGAATGAGTAAGAAAACAAGAAAAAGAGAGCAAAAAAAAAAAAATGATATTGAGAACTAGCAAGTCGCAAGTACAGTTGACCAAATTTGAGGAAACTTACAGTTTTGCTGCCAGCCTTACATTCCAAGGACCTCCACTGACCCTTGATGGCAGAGCAATCACAATTGTGTGACTTGCAATCACAATTAATTCTGTCTCAGGTCTGTCACTTTTTTTATTATTATTTTTTATTTATCTTTTAATTTTTTACAGACTGCATTTTGATTCATTATACACAAGTGGGCTACATCATTTCATTTCTATGGTTGTACACAATGTAGATTCATATCATTCATGTAATCATACATGTACATAGGGTAATTATGTCTGTCTCTTTCCACCATTTTTCATACCCCCTTCCCTCTCATTTACTTCACTTTTCAAAGTAGAGTAAAGAGAATTTTCAACACCATTTTTTTTTTTTTGGACAGGAAAATGATCAAACTTTAGGAACTTTATGCACTTATCAATTATGTTATCTCAATAATATCAATTAAAGATATCACTATATGTCCTATCAAAACAAATCAATCTAATTTGGAAACATTTTCTTTGCAAACATTTCATTTTTTTTTTTAATGTTTTGCAAATTTACTCATCTGAGCAGCTTCCCTTAGCCCTAGGAGAAAGTCAATATGCTATTGGAGAAATCAAAACAATCTCTCCTTTTTCTTTACCTAAAACATCAAGAATCAATCCTATACATGCTACAGTAGAACACTTACAGCATTCAGAATTGTAACATTTTTTTTTCAACATGCCACACAAGCTTCTGTCTCTCTCTTTTTTGATTTGGATGGATAAATTTCAGTCCAAATCTGATGTATAAGCAGGGGCATGTGCTCCAACTCTTGGGAGTTTTGTAGTTACTGAAATAAAAAAGAGATTCTTAGCACAAAGAAACTTGGGGAAGTTTTATTTACTGCATAAACTTGAAAATATTAAGTAAGACAGGAAATGTTCAGATTCAAATGTGACTCCGAGAGTTCATTTGTACTTAAAGAAAATTGAGATTATGGAAATGATTGTCTAGTGCTCTCCGCTGCTATGACACTCAGTTTGAGAAAGGACACTGAATAACAGATTCTGATACTACATTGTCTAGGGGCTTAGTTCATCCCTTGTAGTCCAAGATTTGCCACACTGCCACAACCAAGTTCTTTACAGTGCTTTGCAGGTTCCAGTTTAGGTAAGCTCTACATGTTAGAGGCAAACAAAAATAGTGAGAGTTACTCTACTTGGAATGGAGAAAAAATAAAAAGCACAAAAGCAAAGCTGTTATGCACATTTCTTCCCAATTAGAGTCAAAGGTAGGTTTTCTACAGTATCTCCTGTTTACAAACAAGCAAAGCTGCAAACAAAGAACTGCTAAAGCTCAGCAGGATCAGGGAAGTCACAGAGGAGTTGGAGAGGAGGTAGATATGTGCAGGGGCTTCTGTCCATCTGTTTGCATTCCTTTAGCAAAGCAAGTCAGGCCTGCAAGGCTAGACTGAGAGGGAGGTCACTGCAAAGTCACATGGTAAGGACATAGGGATGGGGAAGTATGGGGGAACCCAGGTGCTTTGCATTATTTTATTTCAGTTCTGGAATATTCATCTGGTTATTTTTATAAATTTAATTTCTTTATGAGGTTTTCCATCTTGGCACATTCACCTCCTTTTTGTGGGGTGGGTACTGGGGATTGAACTCAGGGGCACTTGACCACTGAGCCACATCTCCAGCCCTAATTTTTTGTATTTTATTTAGAGACAAGTTCTTACTGAGTTGCTTAGCAGCCTCGCTTTTGCTAAGACTAACTTTGAACTCCTTCTACTTCAACCTCCTGAGCCTCTGAGATTACAGGTGTGTACCACTATGCCCAGCTACATTCACTGTTATTTTAAAGTTTGAATCTATTAACTCCATCTTCTGGATCAACTCTCTATCTCTGTTTCTATTATCTATTTTCTGCCTCTGATTTTCTTTTTTTCTTGGTCTTACATCTTTAAGCATCTTGTGTTTTGTCAATTTATTTATTTATTTGATGCTTGACATTATGTTTGAAGAAAAGTCAACACCTTAGAGAGCATTGTCTTCTTGAATGACTGTGTTAATCACCTGGCAGGCAGTTACATTAAGGGAAGATCATATAATACTTTGAGGCTTTAAGCTGGTTTCAGTCTTTCTAATCCCCTGTATAATTCTTGTTTTCCCTTACTCTTATAGTATTATCCTTCTGGAAGCACAACTTGGGGTGATCATTAAACTTTAGAGTCCTGAATTCTAATTTTTACTTTTCCAGAACTTGTGAGTTTACTAATAGTTCAACTGGATTTTCTGGCTTTCGTCACTCAGTATAATTCCTTTGAGACCCATCAAAGCGGTTTTGTGTATCATTGATTATTCCTTTTCACTCTTGAGTAGTATTCCATGTTACGAATTTATCACAGTGTTTAACCATTCATGTATTGCAGGACTGTTCAACTTTTCCCAATATTAGGTTATTATGGATAACGCTGCCATGAACACTTGTGCAAAATTTTTTGCAAGGATATAAATTTTCACTTCCCTAGGATGAATGTTCTGGAAAACAATGACTAGATTTATGCATAATTATGGTCAATTTCATAAGAAACTGCCAAACTGTTTTCCATAATGACTGTGCCATTTTAAATTTCTGTCAGCAATGTATGAATAATTTGGCATTTCTCATTCTCATCAACATTTGGTGTTATCACATTTTTTTTTTAATTCTAGTCATTATAACATATATAATGACATTTTATTGTGGTTTTACTTTTAGATTTCCTTAGCGATTGTTGAACATCATTTTGTGTGCTTCTTCAGGGAAATGCCTATTCATTCCTTTTGCCAATTGCCAATTTGATTTATTTTTATCTTTTTGTTTGATACTTCTTCATGTATTCCAAATGGAAGTCCTTTGCCAGATATGTGAATTAAAATTATTTTTTCACTCTCCGTAGCTCGATTTTTCATCAAATTCACCAGGTTTTAGTTTTATGATGACATAGAGTTTTCACTCCTAGGTAATTTAACAACAAAGTATGTGTGAAGTAGAATTTATTTATATGTTCACTAGGGAACATACACAAGAACATCTAAATCAGCACTGTTTGTAACAGCAGATATCTGGAAATAATACAAATGTCCACTGATGAAAATAAATGAATAAGTACTAGTACATTCACAGAAAGAAATATCATAAGACAGTCCATATGAATGCCCAATCATATGGTTAAATCTTAGAAATATAATATTAGACCAAGCATAGTGAAGGAGGACTGTAACCCCAGCAATTTGGGGGTCTGAGGTGAGAGGATCACATGTTTGAGGCCAGTCTTGGCAACTTAGCAACACCCTGTCTCAAAAATTAAAAATAAAAATATAAAGGGATGAAAATGTAGCTAAGTGGTGAGATGCCCTGGGATAAATCTCCAGTACTGCAAAAGAAAAAAATATATATATATATGTACATACACAGACATGTATGTGTGTGTGTGTGTGTGCACACATGCACCTATATAATAGTTAGAAAAAGTAGAAGATTGTCTAGTGCCTTATAAGTTTTGTATAAAGTTAAAAACAATTAACATATGAAACTATGTTTTGGGGAAAATATAAAAACAACAAAATTACCTAAAACAAAAAGAAGGGGATGCTAGTTTTCTGTCTCTGACAAATACCCGAGATAAAGAATTTATAAGGAGGAAAGGAATTTTTGGCTCATGATTTCGGAGATTCACAACAACTTGGCCCTGTTGCCTTGGGCCTGTTGCAGCACAGCACATCACGGTAGGAGTAGGTAGCAGAGGAGGCCTATTCACTTCACGGCAGCTGGAAAGCAAGTAGTGACAGGAAGGGGCCAGGGTCCCAATATCCCCTTCAAGGACATGCCTCCACTTACCTAACTTCCTTTCATTAGGCCCTACACACAAGGTCTAAAAATTACCAGTAGTGCCACAGTCTGACAAGCAAGTCTTTAATGCAAGGGCCTTTGAGGGACAATTAAGCATTCTGTGCCTGGTCCCCCAAAGCTCACATCCATGTCTCAGTGTAAAAAGCAGTCAGTTCATCTCCAAGAGTTCCCACAGTCTTAACTATTCCAGCATTGCCATAAAGTCCAAGTCCAAAGTCGCCTGTGAAACTCAAGGCAATCACTTAGCTATGAGCCCTTGTAAACAGTAAACAAAAAATACATACTTCCAAAATAACATAGTGCAGAGTTAAGCGTTACCATTCTAATAGGGAAGAGTGGAACATAGAAAGGAAGGCTCAGACCAAAGTAACACCAAAAAACAGCAGAAAAAAAATTAAATACTGTCTAGCATTTGGGGCATGAGCTAACATGGTATGAGCTCCAAAGGGTTTGGAGACCTCTTCCACAGATGTGCTGGTTTCAGCCGACATGACTGGTCTCTTGGGCTGACTCTTCTTGCTCCTGCAGCTCCGCTCAGCAGGAATTCCATATTCCTTGCATCCCTTCCTTCCTGGGATCTCCACTGCAGCTTCTGCAATACTCCTTAGCTTCACACATCACCATGTCAGAAACTGCTAGCAGGTCTCTGACCCTGCCATCCATGGCCTGACATCCAAGCTTCCCTTGAAATCTTGGTGAAAGCCTCCATGACCCCATAACTCTTGCATTCTGCATTCCTGCAAAACCAGCATCATAAAATGACGCCAAGGTCGGCCACTGGCATGAACTGTACTGGAACCCACAGCTGTAGTGTCCTCTGAGCATCTCTGTGGTTGAACACGGGGAAATGTATCCTGGGAGAACAAGGCCCCTGGTTGCACTGTGTGAACAGGATGCCCTGAGTTGTTCTCTCAAAGGAAAATCTTTAAAAGGAGCTTACACTTTCATACCTTTCAGCTTGTGATAGACAAGGCTTTGCCAATTCCTGAGATGGCCTCAAGGCATCTTTCCTATTGTCCCATTAAAAAAGACTTGGTTTCTTTTTAATGACAATAATCTCTTCAGAAAGTGCAACCCTACTGACTGGAAATTTTAATACACTTACATGTGCTTATTTTCTGACCAAACTGAAATTTTTCCAAATTTATCTGCTTAGTCAATTCTTACTGTAAATCTGGCTAAAAGCAGGTAGCAGTGTCCAGGCCACCAATGGAATATTGTGCTGCGTTGAAAGTTCCTTTTTCAAATAAAGTAGTCCATCACCTTTAAACTTGGCCTCATTCAAAGTCTGAGAGCGGGGACAAAAGGTAAACTTGTTTTGTGCCAAAATTTAACATGAGAAGCTTCTAGTCAAATTCTCAAGAGTACTTCTTTCCATGTGAAACTTCATGAATATAACCTTTACTGTCTGAATTTCTTCAAGAATTCTGTTCTTCTTTGCTCTCACCATAATCTCCACTAAACTTTACCTACAACATACCAGGTGTTCTCCAGTTTGCATCTCAGAACTTTTCCAAATTCCTCCCACAAACTAATTCTGAAAGCTTCTAAATTAGAGTCACAGGAATGACTCCACTCCTTGGTACCAATTTTTTGTTAGCTTTCTGTTACTGTGACAAATACCTGAGATAATGACTTATAAGGACGAAAGGCTTATTTTTGTTCATGTTTTCAGAGGTTCCTCTCCATGATCACTTGACCCTGTAGCTTTGGGTCTGGGGTCATAGGACATCATGGCCGAAGCACATGGTGAGAAGGCCTGTTCAACTCATGATGAGGGGGAAGCAAAATGAGAAAGGAAGGGCCCGGGATTTCAATACCCTCTTCAAGGGGTCACCCCGAATTACCTAACTTCCTTCCATTAGACTCTACTTTCCAAAGTTTCTACCTACCTCCAAATAATGCCACAGACTGGGAACCAGGCCTTCAGCACATTGGCCTTTGGTGAGCACTTAAGATCCAAACCACATCACAGAGGATAATTGACATAGGAGTTAGGATGGTGATTACTTTTAGTAGGAAGAGAAAGTTTTAGATTGTAGGGGGCCTTAAAGTTAAATGTAAAACACTGTCAGGTTGTGTGTTAGTCCATATTTTAGAGTTAGACTTTTTAGCAATGCTGGGACAGTTAAGATTTGGGGACCCTTGGAGGTGGACTGAATACTTTTTACACTGTGAAATTGAGATGAACATTCTGGGAGCCAGGGGAAGAATGCTATGATTGAGATCTTAAATGTCCCTCCAAGACCCAGGCTTAGTTGCACTTTTGGAGTAGGGTGGACTCCAGGTGGTGAAGCCTGGTGGAAGGAAGTTAGGTCACTGGGGACATGACATGGCTATGGGTTTCTGGTGGGGTACCAAGTGTCAAAGGCAAGAAGCAAACTGCTCACATCAGGATCCAGGATGCAGAGCTAGACTGAGGCTTGGGTTTCACGATCCCCTTTGAGGGCATACCCCATAACATAAGGGACTCCTACTAGGCCCATCTCTCAGATTCCACTCCTTCCCAATAATGCCACCATGGAACCAGACCTTAATAACTGCACCTTAGGGAAACACAAATTCAAACCATAACACCGTAGATTTCACAGAAACGTCTTACTTTAATGAATATGCAGCCCATCAATCAAACAAATACATAATCAAATAAACTAGCATATAAAGTTAAATGTGTCATATACAAGAGACCCAGTTGAAAAAAATTTTAAAGGAAGGGGAAAAAGCAAATGTATTTGATATATGCATTACTTCACTTGTATTAAGAAAGCAGATAGTCAATGGCATAGAATATCCAATGGCTTAGAAATTGAACTAGAAATTTATCTGAAGAAAAAATCTGAACAATAATCATGTGTTCAAGATTAATTTTGCATGAATATTCATAGAATCCTTATTTATAATTTCATGTCTATGAAAAAGAAATATAGGTATAAAATATGCAGTCATTAAAATTATAACAAGTGACTACACATAAACAAGTAAATACTACATTATTTAAAATTATATCAAAGGATGCTGAATATAATTTTTATATTCATTCTTTTATTTTCTATATTCTAAACATATAAATACCCTAATAGAAATTAAAACCAATAGTTAATTACAAAGTAAGAGTCAAAATTTTTTATATGCCAGAAATGTAGCTAAACAATGCAGTGCTTGCCTAGTACATGGACTTGGGTTTGATCCCCAGCAGGGCAATACATTTAACAGGTGAATTGAACTCTCACCAACCTACCTAGCATATAATCATGGATTGGGTATGTTTAGGTTTGTTTGTTATTTTTTTTTAACTTTCAAACCACATCATTTGGGAACATTTAGTCATAGTTTCTCTGTGTCTATGAAATTCTGCTTACCTTATTTTGGGGGGTCTAGTATTTTCAATTCCCTAGCAGAGATGCATGTCTGAATCCCACACCCTTTTATCTAGCTAATTACTGTTCCTGCTTCAGGTATCAGCTCAGAAATCATCACATCTCTAAAAACACTTCCTGGTTTAGAAACCATTTGCACATTCTTGATTTCCATACTCAGTTCACCCTTTTTCACAGTATTGTATTTTACTGTTTAGTCCAACATTTCTTTAAATGAACCATTAACTTCTCAAAGGAGATAATGAGCTCTGACAATCTTCATGATTCCACACTCAACTTGATGACTAGATGGTGGAAATTGAAAAGTATAGAAGATAAATTATACTGAAAAATGCACATAGTACAATAGTACATTATTACATACCAAAATCGTATCAAAGGACTATGGGCCAATGTTCCATATAAATATTATTCCATTTTATTTAAGGGACTTGAGCATCAGTGAATTTTGGTATCTGCAGGGGGTCCTGAATGCCTGGAGATTACTGTACACCTAGAGGAAGGAAATAAGTTATGAAGGAGGGAATAAAGAGATCTTGACCATCACCTTGCTTTATCTGATCTTTCATCAGATTAAAATAATGGAAAATAGGAGGTGCACAGGATCACTCAAACACTAATGGTTTCATTTAATCATAAGGTCTGAGCTTTTAGAAAGAATTTATTTTACTTTTTAAAACCTGGTTCTGTGAATAGGTCCTATGACCAATAGGACATCTCAGAGAAGTAGCAGTGAGCTATGGTAAGACAAATGCTTGCAAGGATTAATTTCAGAAGTCTACTGAATTTTCACACTTCCTTTTAAAAAAATACTGTTCCAGTTCTTTCCCCATAGGTTTTTTGTTTCCTTCTTTGTTTTTTGGTACCAGGGATTAAACCCAGGGGTGCTTTAACCACTGAGCTACATTCCCAGCCCTTTGTATATTGAGACAGGGTCTCGCTAAATTACCTAGGGCCTTGCTATGTTGCTGAGGCTGGCTTTGAATTTATGATTCTCCTGCCTCAGCCTCCCAAGCCACTGGGTTTACAGTCACCTGTCACTGCACCTGACCCCTAGTAGGTGTTAAAATGAAATTGACTTATACTTCAGGAAAGACAAATATACATATATATGTAAAATTATATACTATATAAAATTACATATATTAATATATACTATGTATATAATTTTGATTAGGTAGAATATATAATATAAAATAAAGCTGCTCCTCCACCCTTTATGCTGCAGTCATTTCTCTACTTCCCAACTTACAACCTAGCTTTTCAGTCTGTGAACATCCTAGCTAGCTATTGGTTCATCAGTCAGCTTGCAAGTATCCTTCTCAGGTATTGGTCCCTTGTTAGCCCACAGAATTCCACTGCTTAAGAATGGCTCCCCTGCCATTTTCTCTCTCTCTTCCTCGCTTTCATGCTCTCTCCTCCTGGCTTTCACTCTCTCTTGTGCACACGCACTCTCTCTCTTTTCCTCTCATTTTCTCTTTTATCCTGCAGGGAGACACTCTGCAAGTTTGCTTAATAAACTCTCTTATGTAAGTTCCTGCATCCAGAGTGGTTTCTGGGTTCTTACAGAATATATTTTAGTTTACTTTTTCAGGATAAACTTTAGATGTAGAGTCACACAAATTACCTGGAAAAATCTCTGAAACTCTTATTTTCCTAGAGCTTTAAAACTCTTGGTCAGTTTTTACCACAGTGCCATGTTTTAAGATTGATTGGATTTGCTCTGTTACTCTATACATCAAAGATCTGTTAGACTTAGAACTAATACTTTTATTAAGTCTTAATGACAGCTTATTTATTAGATCTTTAAACATCTGGAACACCTGTATATAAACACAGTCAAGTAAACTAGGTAAGTTTTTTTTTTTTTTCATAGTCTATAACATTAGCATACATTGATAATACCAGGGTCATCAAAGTTATATTTTTCCTAGATTCCTATAAAAGTAAATAACTCTATACCTGGAAAAGAAGTCCCTATCTTTCTATAATACAAATCAGAACAAGTCCTAAAATTCTGATCTGAATAGGAAAATAGAAAATTTATGGTTCAAGGTACTTGAAATTGTTAAAAGTAAAATTGCCCAGAGAATCAGTTCCCAATTACTATTTTAAATGTTTTTGATTGAAAGTGAAGATTCAGAAAGCATATGATTTTTTAGTGAAAATTTAGTCTTAGGGAAAGTTCTGTTGCCTTCAGTAAATTTTTATTATGACAGAGGAATTAGCTCCCTTGGATATTTCTATGTCCTGGATATTTTTGTCCTCTGAAAGTTCCTATAATGAAGCCCTAATGGTCAATGTGACAGCATTTGTGGATTGAGTCCTCCAAAGGTAATTAGGTTTAGATGAGGTCATGAGGATGGGTCCCTTATTGATGAGGTTAGTTCTTTTGTAAGCTTCACCAGACTTCTCTGTTTCCACTATATGATGCCACAGTTACAATAGCCTGAACTAAATCAGATACCTTGAAAGCTGCCATCCCTTGATGAGAAATATTGTACTGCTCCTTAAACTGATTTTATTTTACTTTCGATCAATATTTGATCATTATATTTCCTTTTCACAATTCATCTGGATCTGTTATCTCTTCTACCCAGACTTCAACTGCTCACAATACCAGATTCTTTTCTAATATTTCTATTTGGCATCATTCACTTCTTTTCTCTCTCTATCCTTCCCTCCCTCCCTTCTTTCCTTCTTGAAAATAAAATGCAAATTTTAAGAAATCAGGAGATTGAGAGTAGAAAAGTTTTCTCACATTGTTTAAATGTTTATCAAATTAACAACAAACAATAGTCTCATATTGTATATAAAGTTTATGACCCTCTGCCTCAGAAGGGCTCCTAAACATCTGAACTTCACTCACCACCCCAGATCTCATCCTCAGCAACTAGAAAAATATGAAAACAGAGGAGATGATCCTATTCTTATAAGAAAGGCTCCTCTGGCTCTGCCAAGTGGAGAAGGAGGTGTTCTGGCCTGTTTAGTTACACTTCTTGGGACAAAAATTGTAAACACATGATAAAATTGAATTATATGCTCTAAGATAAAATTTAATAACAACCTTTGCCTGATAGTAAAATCCCATGTGTTTCAGACAGTTATTTTGCTGCTAAATGACCCGACCATCACAACTGTAAAGGAAGAAAGGTTTATTTAAGGGCTCACCGTTTCAGAGGTCTTAGTCCATAGAAAGCTGGCTCCATTTCTTGGGGCCCAAGATTAGGTTGAATATCATGGCAGGAGAGAGTGGTGAAGGGAAGCAGCTTACATCTTGGTGATCAGAAAGCAGAAGAGAGAGAGTCTCCACTCTCCAGATACAAAATATATACCCATAATCATGCCCCAATTCCCACCTCCTCCAGTCACATCCTACCACTTCAGTTCATCCCATCAGGGATTAATTCACTGTTGAGTTAAGACTCTTACAACCCAATCCATTTCTCCCCTGAACCTTCCTGCATTGTCTCACAAGTGAGCTTCTGAGGAACACCTCTCATCCAAATCATAAACATCATCACAGTTTCCTTTTTCTTCATTCAGGAAAGTTACATTTTTCTTTTCCCTATTCATAAAAGCATACACATTTTTAAAAGGGTGGGGCCTCTAGTAGGAGATGGATATTTGTTAATCGTTGTCTTCCTGGGTAGATGTTCAGGTTTTCTAACTTGGAAAGTGTTTCATAACTTTGACTTATCTTATTAGGAATAATGCTAACAATCCATTTGAATATCTTGGTACTCTAAGAGGGATTAAACAAAATATATGGGAGACCATTCGGACCAAGCTAAATGCCACATAATTAAAACTGAAACTTTAAGGGATCAGGAAAATCCAAGTACAGAATGGTTTCTCCTGAAAAGCTGACGTTTCCAGTCTACAAAATAAAAACAACAATAGCAACAACAACAATAATAATAGCAACAACACCTGCAGTAACCTGGCATTAACCAATCAGTTCTTTCTCAATTGTTCCCTTACAAAGGTAAAAGAATTCTTTTACCTCTGAAATTTTTTGAAAGAAGGTTATAATATTTCTTGTGAAATCAGAGTTGGAAATTTATTTTGAAATGAATAATAGTTTTCCAACCATCCTTGTTCTGCTTTTGCTCAATGGGAGGTCCCATTCCAATTTTAAAATGAATGCTGCCCCAATTCATGAATGAGGAGCAAAAACTAACTTTATCTGTAACATACTTTGTTGTAATATTGTCTTTTGACAATGACAAATTATGCCAAAATATTGACATGTGTGTCTCATTTGAAAATTATTTGAGATCCCATCCAAACAACCAAGTGGGGCATTGGGGGCATGGTTTTGGAGTATATATTTTGTATTTGGTGAGTGAAATCTCTCTCTCTGCTCTCTGATTGCTTATGTGAGCTGCTTTGCTCAGCCACATTCTTCTGCCAGGATGTTCTACCTCACCTTGAGCCCTGAGGAATCGAGCAAGCTTTTTATGGACTGAGACCTCTGAACATCAGCCCTCCAGTGAATTTTTCCTCCTTTGGATCCTTTTAGTCACTGCAGTGAAAAAGCTGACAAAAGCCACATCTTTTCTGCAATGTCCTCACCTGTATTCATTTTTTTTTCCTATTCTTCATGATTGAAGTAAGATGAAATTACAAAGTAGTTTTGATTTGCATTTCCTTGAGTGCTAAGGATGTTGAAAATTTTAAAATACATTTGCTGATTATTTGTTTCCTTTAAGAAATGTCTTTTTAGTTCTTTTGCCCATTTACTGATTGGATTAACATTTTATGTTAAGTTTTTTAGATACTTTGTATATTAATTCCCTGTCAGAGGAGTAGCTGGCACAGATTTCCCCCAATCTATAGACTGTCTCTTCATGCTCTTAATTGTTTAGTTTGCTGAGCGGAAGTTCATCTTTTTAATTTGAAGATGTTTCGCTTTTTGATTCTTGTTTTATTTCTCCAGTTTTAGGGGTCTTTTAAAGGAATTCTGTGCCTGCACCAATGTGCTGGAATTTTGAGCCTATGTTTTCTTTTAGCAGTTGCAAAGTTTCTGGCCTAATTCCTAGGTCTTTTATTCACTTTGAGTTGACTTTTGTGCAGTGTGAAAGATAGGCATCAAGTTTCATTTCTCAAAATAAGGATATGCTGCTTTCCCAGCACTGTTTGCTAAATAAAGTATTTTTTCTCCAACATATATTTTTGGCACCTTTGTCTAGTATCAGACAACTGTATATCTGGAGTTTATCATTGTATCTTTTATTCTATTCCATTTATCTTCATGTCTCTTTTGATGCCAATACCATACTGTTTTTACTGATATAGCTTTTTAGTTTAATTTAAGATCAGGTATTGTGATGCCTCCAGCATTGCTCTTTTTGCTCATTATGCTTTGGCTATTGTGAGTCTTTTATTTTTCTAAATGAATTTTAGGACTATTTTCTCTAGTTCTGGGAAGAAGATCATTGGTATTTTGATGGGAATTATATTAAATCTGTATAACCCTTTGTTAGTGTGGACATTTTGACAATTTTACTTCTTCCTATCCAAGAACAGGGAATGTCTTTCCATCTTTCAAGGTCTCAAATTTCTTTCTTCTGTGTTCTATTGTTTCTATTGTAAGAGTCTTTCAGCTCGTTGGTTAGATTAATTCCCAAGTATTTTGTTTTATTTTGGACGTTATGGTGAATGGGATAGTTTTCCGTACTTCTTTCTCAGCAAATTAATTATGGGACTATAGAAAAGTGATTGATTTATGTATGTTGATCTTGTCTCCAGCTACTTTGCTGAATTTGTTTATCAACTCTAGAAGTCTTTTGGTGGAATGTTTTGTGTCTTCTATATGTAGAATCATGTCATCAGCGAACAGAAAATTTGACTCTTTCCTATTTCTATCACTTTAATTTTCCATTCTTACTTGATTGCTTTGTGTAGAGTTTCAAGAACTATGTTGAATAGGAGTGTTGCAGTGGATATCTTTATATTTTTCCTGATTTTAGAGAAAAGGCTTTCAATTTTTCTCTACTCAGTAAGACGCTGGTCTAGAATTTGTTATATAAAGCCTTTATGGTGGTAAGTTCATTTTCTTTCTAGTTTCTCTAGAACATTTTAAATGAATGGTTGCAGGATTTGATCAAAAAATTTTCTTGTATCTATTGAGATAATAATGTGATTGTTGTCCTTAATTCTATATATGTGGTGTTCATTGATCGATTTACATATGTCAAGTAGAACTTGGATGCCTGGGATGAAGCCCACTCGATCATAGCATACTATCTTTTTATGTTTTTCAATGCAGTCTGTCACTATTTTATTAAAGATTTTTTTATCCATGTCTTCTCTGATCTTAATTATTTATGACTTCTACTGATTTTGGAACTAGTTTCTTCCTCCATAACTAGGGACTTGAAGTATAAGATTAGAATATTTAACTAGAATTTTTCTATTTTTTTAATGTAGGCACCAAATGTTATAAACTTTCCTCTTACAACTGCCTTCATACTGTCCCACAGATTTAGATATATTGTATCTCCGTTCTCATTTGTTTCTAATAATATTTTATTTCTTTCTTATGTCTTCTATGATCCATTCCTCATTAAAAACAGTATTATTTAATCTCCAGGTGTTACAATGGTTTCTGTTTTCTATCTTGTTATTGATTTCTAATTTCATTCCATTGTGACCTGATAAGAAGCAAGAAATTATGTTGTTTTTTTTTTTTTGTCCTTGTCAAGACTTTCTTTGTCTCTATTTTAGAGAAGATTTCGTATGCCACTGAGAAGAAAATGAATTTTATTGTTGGTGGATGAAGTATTCTATTATTAGGACCATTTGATTAATAGTGTTTTTTTTAGTTCCAAAGTGTCTTTACTTAGTTTATGTCTAGATTGTTAGGGCTGTCTGAGGCAGCTGGATGGGGGTGGGGCATGGGGCAGCTGGCACCTACCAAAGAACAACCAATCAGATGCCGACAGATAAACCCTAGTGGCGTCTCACAACTGCCCGTCAATCAACCGAGTCCCCAGCCAACCCCAGGGGGACACAAAACTCTCAAGCCTTTCCCCACCTATCCCGGACTACCTATCCCTCCTCTCCTGCATCCAGCAGGGAGCACAAGATGATGCCGAAGAGGTCCACCTAACATAACTCTCCCCACAGGTGCAAAAAGAGTCTTTTACCTGAACTCTAGGAAAGTAAATTGGTGCTTTACTAAAATAATTAACGGCCTTGTCATTTTTCCAGGACTCTTGCTTTTTTCCTTAAGTGATATACTTTTTGAGCTCATAACATTAATGTTTTTTGATCAGTCCTATTTTTATTCAACTCGAGTTTTTTGAACGTCTGTTACATTGCAATGGATATTTACCTATAAAAAGCTACAAGGCCTTTGCTTTTGTGTTATGTGTATATCATGTTGTCTGTCTATTGTATGTCCAAAAATCATGTACATGATATCATAATTGACACAAATAACAAGTGCTCAAGAAATTAAAATTTAAAAATGGATCCAGATACCTTTAATTCACATGATTTAAAAAGGTTCAATTTAAATTAGGTAAACAAATGGAAGTAAGATATCTTTAAAATCACTTACCTCACAAGTCTCCAGGTGGTCAAATTAATAAAATGTTAATTGATATTAATCAATTGTTTCTAGATCTTTTCTTCAACAGAAAAGAGATGGCAGTTATAGCTCAATATACTTATCTGATATCTTGGTTTTTACAGTAAAATAGGTAAATTGAAGTTGATATGTGTGGGATTACTCAAGTGTGTTTCTTGGAGACATCTGATTAATTTGCAGGGTTGTATAAAATATGTTCATATCTTCTAGGTACACAAGTCTTTAAAGCAGAAAATTCATCAAGTTTCTGTTCTCCAAACTAAACTTGTCTGTAATGGTAATTTTAAACTTATAAGAATAGCAAATTTTATTGGAAATGTATTTATATCATTTAATATTCTATAATAGGACCTGTTATCAATAAAGTATATGGTGTCTTTTTATGCTGAGGTTAAAATTTAAAATGTATTTTTAAAGAAAGATGAGAACCTGATCGATTTAAAAGTTAATATTGTAAAACATAAAAAAATTTTGTCACTTTTCCACACAAAAAATGTTAAAAACTCTCTTGGTCTTTCTTTAATTTATATTTTAGATAAGATGTTATATTATGTTAACTATTATTTATATAGACTCTGAAAGCAAAATATGCAAACTTTATAAAATAAAATTTAAGAAAGAGTGTGAAGGGTGGTAGCAGAGGATGGGACAGCAGTGACTGAGATTGGGGGTCTCTGATGACCTCATGACTGTGGCATGCCCAGTGCCTGGGAGCGTTCCTGTGCAGGAGCACAAGATGCCTTGCTGCTGTGGTGTGTCCTGCCTGGGGAGGCTCTGTGCAGGAGTCCTATCAGTTCTGACTTTGATCTCAGGCACACAGCTCCTAGGCAGGAAGGAATTCTTTTGGTAGATGACCACAATTTTTCATCAGCTCCCTTCTCTGGTTCCTGCCTGTCTTACAGTAACTTTGGACAGTGGACTTTCTTGAGAGCTACACAGAGCTCCTAACATTGTACTTTGTAGCTGTGAAAAAGTTACATAGATGGCCTAGTCTCTGTAACTTTCCTGAATACAAAGAATAATGTTTACATTGTCTTTAACGTGATAATAAGACATATATAAATAAAGATTGCTGGTATAACTCTTTAGAACTGCATCTCCATCAGAGAACAGAGCTCCATCTGATCCCAGCTTAACCGTCAAAATCTGTGTTTATAAATCTTTATTTTCCAATCCTCCTTTGCTCCTCCCTGGACCTGAGCATTTGTTCACACTGGTCATGGAAAAAGAGGCAAAAATCAGCCTCAGAATTAGAACGCTTTACCTAAGATTTGTAAAGAGTCCTGCCTTACCTGAGATATGGCTCTGCCTCCCACCATGCTGCATGTTGGAATGGTTTCAAAATGAGCCAGACTTCAGCTCATTTAAAGTTATAGTCAAAAAATTGTTTTTTGTTGTAGAATTACTGTGATCTCAAATGGGACATTCAAAAAAAAACTCAGCCAAAATTCAGGATAGTTATTATACAAACTAAATATTTTACTGTTGTTGATTACACTTTGTATTTTCCTTGTAAACTCTATAACTGTTGCCCAATTAATGTTTTGCAGAAGTACTACTTCAAGAACAAACAACCTAAATTAATTTGAGATAAGAAACCATCACTTATAGGACAGATTATATAAACCCCAAATTAAATAAAAGTGGGTAAATAACTGTAAAGTCATAAACATTAAAGTTAAAGCCCAGTACTCTTACTTTACAACTGGTGAGAGTGGCTTGCTGGATGTTTAAGATAAAATTTAGAGATTAAGATTAAAATATAGGGACCAAGAAAACCAGTATTTGGCTCTTGCCTTCAGAGTCAGCCTGAATCCAGAGAACAAGAGATCTTCTCTAAGGAGCTTTGCAACTCTGGGCCACATGACCTCCCAATCAGGGAGATTAATGAGCCCACCGGAGGATGAAAAGCCAATCAGTGCAACTGCTGCAGAGGAGGGTTATTGGAAAAGGGAGACCTCCCTGATGTTTCTAAGGGAAGCCACCTTATCAAGGAGACCCTGCCTAGCAAGAGGCACTAAAGGAGCTAAGAAGCAGCTTTCAAGTTCCCCATGAGTGACCCCTATGGGAACTCAGCTGACTCTTAACAGACAGGAACAGGTCAACTTGGTCTTAAACACCTAGCAAAACAGTTAAAACCAAAACATAGCAATTCTTGGGCATTTAAAAAGAAACAATATTTAAATGTAACTTAAACGTACACTTGTGTTACCCCCTAGAATAAGTAAAGCTTGGAAGTTACAAAAGAGAGATTCTTAGGCAGGAGTGCCTGATAACTATCAAGAGAAACTGCCAAATTCAGACATTTTTAGTCAGTTTAAGGCCTACAGATCGTCCTTAGCTACACAGGTAGGCTTAATCTATGTTTGCTAGTATGATTATCTAGCCCTAAGTCACAGAAATAAAGAGGTCTCTACTAAACACAGGTTAGAGCAATAAAAGGATATTTTACAGAACTCAGATGACATTGAGTGACTTAACTATATTTTCTGGTGACATCAGTGACATTAAAAATTAAATGTTGTGTTTCCATTCCTGATAACTCTGACAGTGTTAAAGTTCCCAAATAAAGACCTTGTCCTCCCCAGCCTTCATTAGGCCTTAAAATGGGAATGACTTCTCAGTTCTTCCATCTCCTGATGACAGATTGACTTCTGTCATCTTCATGATATTCACTGACATGTCCAAATACTGCCACATTTCTTCTGAATTAATCTCATTTCAGTACTCATGTCTTTTTGTCTCTCTCATAAGAAGCACCCATCCCCAGATGACTTTACTGGTAGGGGCTATTCCTACCAGTGGTGGTTGGACTCTCCCTAGCCTCCTCCCTTGTGAACTCCAGGTTGGGGGCAGGAGGACTTGGTTATTCAGTCACCACCACCCAAAAGCTAGAATAGCAACTCTAAGAGGCGGTAGAGGCATCTGCTCTTTCCCTGGCATCCCTACAAAGACAAATAACACCTATTGCCCAAGTTTCCTTGCAGAACCACTGAACACAGTGGACAAAGGGGAATATGTTTCTTCCTAAAAGAAGACTGCTGCTACTACAACAATGAGACTAGGATGATTGAAAAAAAAAAAGTTTCAAAACTCTCAGCCATCTGAGTGAAAAGTTGAAGCAACAACAATCAAATGACCCTTGGTCACGATGACTAAACTCCACTCTTGTCACCTGGATGACCCCTACCTTTACTCCCATATTAGTGATAGTATTCCTACTAATGATTGCTCCCTGTCTTCTCCAGTTCATCTGGATCCTTGTGAACGAGGTTGCCAAAGTAGTATACAAGCAAATGCTCTTGCACACTTATAGCTGCCTCCCTATTGAACCCATATCTGAGCTTTCTCCCCACTATGCCCCCTAATAAGCAGGAAGTAGTAGGTAGATAAACTCTGGCACCCTATATCATCAAAAAGCCAGAATGTTAGGGTGGTCTGAGGCAACTGGATGGGGGCAGGGAATCAGCCCGCACATACCAAAGAACAACCAATCAGAGACGCTGACAGATAAACCCTAGTGGTGTCTTGCAACTTCCTGTCAATCAACAGAGTTCCCAATCAACCCCAGGGGGACACTAAACCCTCATGTTTTCCCCCCACCTATCTTGGACTACAAAATGCTGACCCATAGGGGCCTCGATGCAACTTCCCCAGCCCTTCACTCTGGTGGACTAGTGAATCTCACCTTGGAGCCGATCCCAATAAAGCTTTGTTCAGCTGCTTTTGGTCTCACTCCTCTTTGGCTACCCACATCCCATCTTACACAGATGACCCATGTAAAGATGAGAGAGGTGTGTTGAAATCACACAGTGTTATTATATTGGGGTCTATTTGAGTCTTAATATTGAATAGGGCTTGTTTCATGTACATGAATGCACTAATATTTGGAGCATAAATATTTATGATCATTATATCTTGCTGTTGGATGATTTCCTTAACCAATACAAAGGGACTATATTTATCTATTCTGATTAATTTGGGTTCAAAGCCTACTTTGTCAAATGTTAGAATAGCTACTCCTGATTCCTTCTGGTCTCCATTTACATTGTATCTTTTTCTATCCTTTTAAATTCAATCTGTGGATGTCTTTTCCTGTAATGTGTCTGTTAGAGTAAGATGAAATCACAATATAGTTTTGATTTGCATTTTCTTGATTGATAAGAATGGGTCTTGATTGCTAAGTTTGGGTCTTGATTTAATCAATTCTGCCAATCTATGTCTTTTAATTGGAGAGTTTAGATCACTTATATTCAGTGTTATAGAGAAATGATTTTCATCAAAATAAATCATTTTGATTTATTTTTGAAACTTAATTCAGACTTGCTTCTTCTTTAATTGACTATTCTTCTAATGTGATCATCTGTACACTGTCACTGATACTTGTTTTCCATGTATTCTGTGTGAATTACTTCACTGACTATGTTTTATGGTTAGGAACTTTTTTAGTTTCTCCTTATCATGAAAGGTTTACATTTCATCTTCAATTCTATATTTCTATAATTTATATTTTGCTGGATATAATAATCGTGGTTGGCACTAGTTACTTTTCAGGGCTTAGTATATATTATTATAACCCTTCTGGCCATTAGGGTCTTTGCTGAGAAATCAATAGAAATTCAGATTTGCTTACTTTTAAATGTGACCTGATGTTTTTCTCTTGTGGCTTTGAAAATTCTGACCTTATTTTATGTATTTTAATTTTTAATTTTTAAGGTCTTGGATTACAACTTTTTGATATTATCCATTTGAGATTCTAAATGCTACTTGTATTTAAATTTCCATCTCATTTCTAAGAGTTGGAATTTTGGGGATATTATTTTACTTAGAAGGTCGTATATTCCTTTAGTTTGTTTTTCAGTTCTTTCTTCTATACCAATGATGCTTACATTTGGTTTTTCAATATTATCCCAGATTTCTTGAATATTCTGGTCCTGATCTGTTAACATCTTTTCTTTATTATTGACTCTATTTTCCAGAGCATATGCTTTGTATTTGAGTTATGATCTGTCACATTTGTGTTCTAATTTATTTATGATGCTTTCAATTGAATTTATAATTTGATTTATTAAGTTTTTCATTTCCAAGATTTCTGTTTGGTTCTTTTTCAGAATCTTTAACTCTTTATTTAAATGATCTTCACTTCATGTATTTTCTCTCTTAGATCATTTCTTACATCTTCTTTTAGATCATTGAACATTTTAACCATAAACTTTCTGGACTTTTTTCCTCATGATTCCTCTACTATGGTGTCATAATATCAATTATTAAAGTGTTATGGACTGTTTTGGGTGGTTTTTTCCTCTTGTTTTTTTCATATTGCTTATATGTCTAAACATCTGCTGGGATAATTATCTCTTCTGCTTTTATGCAAGTCACTATTTAGTAAGCTTCTTTCCCTTAAGTGCCCAAAGATGGAAAAATATTCAAGCATTTAAACTCTCATTCAATGTGTATCTCTGTTATGTCCAATAGCAGCAAAACTTTGAGAAAAGATGCTAAACCCTATTAACTTCAATCATGTCAGAGCAAAGCCATGTACTAATAAAACTTAGAAAAAAGATCTTATCGAAAATGTTCCTCATAGTTCCTTTTATCCAGGTATAAAATTGCAGTAATGTTCTTGAATGGGTTAAAATTAGTTATTATATTAGAAATATTACTATTACTTTACATATGGGTTTCTGGAGAGAAAAAAAATGTGCAGTGGGCAAAAAAAGAGTAAAGAAAAAATAGAAAAGAATAATAAAAATCTAAGATGAAGAAAACTTAAAAATGGGGAGATTTGAGGAAAGAGTAGGTAATGCAAAAGGGAAAAAGAGACTAAAAGAAGCAAACAAAATGTGACCTAGAAAATGAAAGAATGGTCCCAGTTGATGCTTTACAACCTCAGAAGAAATATACTTAAATAGGTTGAGGGCTGCAGTATCAAATAATAGGGAAATATCTATCAATTCAATACATAAAGTATTAGCTATAAGATCAAAATTGACCTTAGAGGTTTTTATGATAATCCATGTCAAGATGAGGTAATTTCTTATTGAGTTTTCTTAATTTGAATTTCATCAGAGTTTGGAAACATTAGAAGATGCCCACCACTCCTTGGCTTTATCTTTCAGTTTCCCTGAGTGGTCAAGTAGTGATTTCACCAGTTCACCTCTGATATATTCTAGGAGGCCCCCTCCAATCTTTGATGTGTTCAAGTCCTTGAATAGCTTTCTGTTGGCTCAGAGGAAATGATCCCTAATTGTTTGTGACTTAGGAGCCAAGTTATGGTTAGATAGTGTGGTTTTGTGTGCCTCCTGAAGAAATGAATCCACTGTTGTGAAATCCAGTGTGAGTTCCCTGCGTATATTTCAGAGAGTATAGGAATGGAAGTCTAAGATAGAGGTATTGTAATCTGAAGTGGCATTGGGAGTCCACAGGGGGATATAGGCTTCTTTTTCTTTTGTAAGACACAAGTCATAGTTCAGTGAACTTGTATCTGGGCACATGGTGATGGCTAGTATCTATGGGATGCTGGTCTGTGAACTCTTTTGGGGTGTTTATTGCCATTGAGATTCACGTGAGGTTCTCTGCTGGTTTCTTGGGGTTATTCTTGGGGTTTTTTTTTTTTTTTTTTTTTGTGGATCCATGCATCTAAATGATAATTGAGCTAACTGACAACTCAAATATGGGCCCTCCTGGAGGTACTAGGGCACAGGAGTTACTCCCCTGGTTGTTCTAAATTTTTTGTCAACTAGTGCTTGTTAGTCTGCCCAGAGGCCCAAGTTTGTGTGTTTGGAGAGTGTTGCACCAGCTTGCTGTTTCTGATGGGTGTGGAGGCACAGAGTAGGGCTCAGGGTTGTCACTAACTGCCATGGAATACTGAGCACCAGTTCCCCTCCACTAGGACTTCTATATAACATCACTGTTTTTGATGGCTGAATAAAGCTGTGGGGCCTTTGAATGCAGGCTCTCTATGGGCAGTCTGTGATAGAGAAGTTTCCATTCTGGGTCTTGCATATTACTGAGGTACCATCCTCATGACAGGGGTAGAGCTGCAGGTGCCCTGTCTTCATCTGAGCTCCTATGGCTGGTGGCTGGTGGTTGGTGGCTTTGGATCACCTAATGCCCACTCCTTTGCTCCCCTTGGTTTGGGCTTATTTGTAGTGGTGCTATCTAAACACTTGATGGCTGTCTGCAAATGTGGTTCCTATGAGCACAGGCACCTTGGGGACTGTCTGTGGCATTGAAGCCTCAACCACAGCTGCTGCTGATCACTGGGATTTTAACCAACACTGTGATGAGAATAGGGTATGGGTTGTCTCATTTTCAACTGAGCTCTTTTGGAGGCTGTGGGTAGCACTAAATTGGGGTGATATAATCTCCGGTCAGCTCCATCCCATTTCCCTTGTCCATGTTGAGGGGAAAGGGTTTGGGAGCTTTCAGCTAGGAACAATCCCTCTACAATTTCTATTAACAGATTACAGAGACAAACTATTTCGAAGGCATTTCCTATGGTTTTATTTGTTACTATTTGTTGGGGGGAGTTATATCAATGGAGACAAGAACCTCCCTTAGTAAATTGTGACATAATAAAAATTTTTAGATTTTCACTCTCCGTGCTTACAACCTAAACTGTGCTGTATATATTACAGCCAGTTATCACATTAAATCATTTGTTTCATTACAAGAATGTAAAGTAAACAGTGTAAAACCCATAGGAAATTGTATACAAATCCACCAGTCAGTGCATGGTATATCTGTGCCAAATCATAAGCAAATTTTAAGAGTGTATTGAAGTGACTTCAAGGAGTGACTAACAGTAAAATAACAAATAATAATAATAATAATAATAATATAAAAAATAGAAATTTCAGTGGTAACAAGTGTTTGTTACCAATCTAGAACCCTGAGAGATGCAAGATGGTGGACTAGAGGGAGGTTGTGTTCCTTGTCATTCTGTAACTTGGGTTTCAAGCAGAGAATATCTGTTTCACTGTGAGGCAATCTTTGCTGCTTATCGATCCCCTGCTGTTTACCCCATTTGTCCACTGCAATCACCTGCAGTCTACCAGAATATTGACTACTTTTTGAGTGCGGGTTGCTCACTGACTAGCAACTATCATATGCCATTTGCCTGTTTGCCTACCTCTTGCCTGCCCATCACCTGCCTTTCACCTATTCATCACCCACTGCCTGAGGTCCACATACTGATCATCCATTGGTACTCTGCAGACCAACTGCAGACTGCCAGCAAATCGCCAGTTGCCTGCTGTTGCCTGGAAATCCACTGTCACAGTACCTGCAGGTTTGGTTACACATGGCTGCTGCCATTTTAAGAAAACAGCCTCAGGACCCTTGTAGGACACCTGGCAGGACTGACTGAGCCCCATCTCCAGAATACCTCAACCAGACTGAACATACCCTGCTTCCAGAAGCCCTGGCCAACCACACCCATGCCCCAATCTGTAGCTCCCCATTTGCCAACCCATTTGGAAGCCAGTGTGGTCATCTTGGATTATCCTGGCAGTGGAAGCTCCCATCTTTAGGTGGGGCAAATCCCATCCTGAGATGCCTGCTGGAGACTGGAAGCTCATTGTCAGGTACCTCTCATGTATCAGGCTACTGAAGACTGGGAGATTTGAATACTATAGTGTTATAGTGTAGATTTTTTTTTTCTTTTTCCTTTTTGAAAATGTTTAAGTTTTTATTTCTTTACTTTTCTGGCTCTATTTTCCTTTGTTCATGCTTCCTCAGAGTCTCTTTATCCCTTTTCTCATACTAACAACCAACTTGTTTTGATTACACTTTCACTCTTTCTACAATCTAGAACTTCTATATACTCTTTTCTTATTTCATTAACAGTTACATTTTTACACTCCTCCCCATTCTCTTTGTCCTCCATTAGAAACTTCAAACCTTATTGCAAATTTATTTGTTAGAATCCTGAAACAGCAAAGGGGAACTATATACTCCTAAACAGCCAATGAAAATGGAACAAAGAACAAATTACTAGAGAAAGTAAAAAGTTCTTTGAAATTATTAAGAATGAAAACACAGCATATCAAAATGTATTTGATACACTAATATTGTGCTTAAAGGGAATTTAAATGCCTATATTAAAAAGGTAGTAAGTTCTCATATAAATAACCTAATCTCCTGCCTTTTGACTAGGGGTGGGGGAACAGAATAAACCTAAAGCAAGCAGAAGGAAAGAACGATGCATAGAGTGAAAATTAACAAAATCAAAAATGAAAAAGGTAAAATAAGAAAAATGAAATCTTGGATCCTTAGAAAGATCAATGAAATTGTCAACTTTTAGCTAGAATGACCACGAAAAAAAAAAAAAAAAGGAGAAAAGACTCAAATTCTGACACTACTAAAATCATTTACTACAGACCTTATATATATTACCACACACCTACAGAAACAAAAAGAATTATGGGAGCAATTACAAATGATTCTATGCCAACAAGTTACATAGCTTAGATTGAACATACAAATTCCTTGAAAGACACGACTACTACTAATAGATCAAAAATAATTAGAATGCCTGACTATCATAACAAATCAAGAGACTAAATTAATAATTTTAAGATGCTCCCCACACAAGAAACCTCATTCAAAGATAAATTTACTGTTTAAGACTCCCAAATATTTAAAGAAAAATTAGTCTTTATTTTTCAAAAAAAATTGGGGAGAAGAAAATGCTTGCCAATTCATTTTATAAGCCAACATTTTCTTGATATATTAAAAGCAGAAAAAAAGATATTTTGAGAAAATTAAAGTACAAAACAATATATTTTATGAATATACATGGAAAAATCTTCAATATATGCATACCAAATCTAGAAACATATAAAAAGGATTATATTTCATTCCAACTAGAATTTGTTCCAAGAGTGCAAAATTAGTTTAACATCTGGAAACAATTAGTATAATACATCAAATCACTAGAATAAAAAATATCCTGGGGCCATTTGAATGGATTCAGGAAAAATCTTTCTCAGGGTCCAACACCTCTTAATGATAGGAAGTAACTAACTCAATGAACCAGAAATAGATGGGAAATTTCTCAATGAGAAAAAGAACATCTGAAAAAAAAAAACTGCAAAACAACCACAGTTAACATCAATGCACAAAGGGGAAATTTTTAAAACTTTCTCCTTGAAAGCAGGAACAATACATGAATATCCACCCTCACTATGTCTATAAAACTTTGTACTGGCGGTTTCAAGTAGGGCAATTAAGTTAAAAATTTAAATAAAGGCTTCCAATAGTAGGAAGCAAAACAATTTTTGCAGACTAAATGATATTATGTAGCAAATCTTAAGGAAACCAATCCCTATTATAAATGAATAATTTCCATAAGTCTACAGGGTACAGTAAACTTAATTATTCTTAGCTCCTGGCCCCTGCTTCAAGATATGTTTTCAGAATCTGTGAATATTTTGTTTATATGGAAAAAATCTTCATGAATATGATTAATTTAGGAATCTTGAGTCAGACTATTATCTTGAATTATATGATATAATAAATGTAATTAAAAGGGACCTTATAAGAGAGACCCAGTGTTGTCACTTATTCAGATGGAAATATGAAGATGTGCTGTAATTTGAATCTGAAATATCCCCCATAGGCCTGTATATTAGAGGCTTAGTCCCATGATCATGTTGTCATTTGGAAATGTGGAAATTCTTTAGTAATTTGCTCTTTGTTCCATTTTCATTGGCTGTTTATGAGTATATAGTTCCCTTATGTTGTTTCAGGGTTCTAACAAATAATTTGCAATAAGGTTTGAAGTTTCTAATGGAGGACAAAGAGAATGGGGAGGAAGAAAGGATGTAACTTAATGGGACAAGAAAGAAGAAAGTTAGGTCACTGGGGAATGCCCCTTAAAGAAATATTGGGACCCTGGTACCTCCTCTGTCTCTTTGATTCTCAGTTGCCATAAAGTAAGCAGATGTTCTCCATCAGGCACTCCTGCCAAGATGCACTGTGTCACCTCAGGCCCAAAGCAACAGAGACAGGTGACTTGGACTGAAATTTCTGCAATCCTGAGTCAAAATAGAACTTTTCATTTATTAAGTTGATTTAACCCAGGTATCTGTCACAGGGACAGAAAACTGATTAACATAGATTGGAAGAGGGAAAATCTTATACTAAGGGTATAGAAATTGAAGAGGAACCATAATTGAATAAATAGGGTAACCTCTAAATGCTGGGAAATGCAAGGGAACATCTTAAACTTCAGTTTCAAGAAGGAATTCAATTCCTAGCTTACACTTCTGACATGCCAAGTATAAAAGAGGAAATATGTTTTGTTTTAAGTCTCTTCATATATAGTAATTTGTTACTGCATGAATTGGAAACAAACACATAAAATATAACATCAATACTCAAAAATGCATTGTGTTCTTATATATCAGCAATGAACAATCCAAAAGTGAACTTAAGAAAAATGAATCCATTTATATTAGCTTCAGAAGAATAAAATTCTCAAGAATACATATATCACTAAAAAAATTAAAATTTATGAAAAAGAATAAAATATTTTAGAATAAATTCAACAAAATAAGTTCAAAGCTAAATGGCATTATTAAACAAAATTAAAGGAGATTTAAATAAATGAAAACGTTCCATGTTCCATCAAGAAGCTTACTATTGTTGCATGATAATACTCCCCAAATTCATCTTCAACTTTAAAACAATCACTATCAAAATCCCAGCTGGCTAATTTGTAGAAACTGACCTGCTGATTCTAAATTTATATGTATATCTAAGGGTCATATAATAACCAAAACAACCTTGAAAAAGAACAAAATTAGGGGGCTCAAAACTGACAACAAGCTAACAGAAATCAAGAAACAGTGGTTCTGACATAGAATAAGTATCTATACAATGAAATAGAGTTGAGATTTGTTCAATAAGCAACCTTACTTATGGTTGGTTGATTTCTACCAAGGATATCAAGACAATTAAATGAAAAAGGGATAGTCTTTTCAACAAATTATGGTTTGTCAAAAACATATCCACAAGATTTCCTTCCATACTCAATTTTATATAAAAGTAAGTCATAAAACTATATGTAAGATCTTAGACTATACATCACTTAGACGAAAATAGAAGAGTAAAATTTTTGTGACCTTGGATTAGGCCAAGGCTTTTAAAATATATAAGAAGTATGAATGAAAGAATGAAAATTAAACAGATTCATTTCTATGATTTGGATTTAGAGGGTACTACAAAGGCTGATATGTTGAAGGTTTGGTCTCTAATGCAGCAATGTTCAGTGTGGGGATTTCAGGAAATGATTGAATTATTACCACTGGAGGGATTTCAGGAAGTAATTGAATCATTAGTCCACTGGAAGGATTGAACTTTGATTGTATTATTGAGAGGTTCTAGAAGCTGTAGGAGATGGGCCTACTTGGAGGAAATACTTCATAGAGGGGGCATTCCCTGAAGGAGTAGACCACCAGGATTTAATCCATAAATCAAAATACATATTTCTTCCTTTAACTTGTTTATGTGAAGTATTTGGGTCATACCAACAAAATTTTGACTAACACATTCAATGATATTAAAAACTTTAGTTATTCAAAGTGTAGCTTGAAAAGGGAAAAAGAAACCATGGAATATATTTACCTAGACTATGCAAAGAACTCTCACAATTCAACACTGAAAAAAATTAATAGCCCAATTAAAATGTAGGCCAACAACTGGAATAGGCATTTCTTTAAAGAAAATAAATAAATGTCCAATAAGCCCAAGAACAGATACTCAGCATTATTATTTATCATGTAACCTGAATCAACAACACAATGATATATCACTTCACATTTACTGGTCTGGTTTTAATGAAAAAAAAAAAAGAAATAAATATAAACAAGTGATGGCAAGAATGTGGAGAAGTTTGGACCTATATATACTGCAAGTGAGAATGTAAAATGGTGGACAATTTCCAAAACATTAAACACAAGAGTTTCTATATGATTCAGCAGTTCTACTCTGAGGTATAAACTCAAGAAATAAAAACCTATGTCCACACAAAAACTTGTATACAGATTATCACTGTACACTATTTTTATAACAGCCCCAAAGTAGAAACAACTCAAATGTCTCTTCAAATGAACTCACAAATGAAAAACACACCCAAAAGATGGAATCATAGTTGCTTCTAAGGAAGGAATGAAATACAAAGGCATGCTACAACATGCCTTTAAATTACTATGCTTAGTGGGAAAAAAAATCATGTAAGTTCACATGTTGTATGATTCCATTTGTGTGAAATTTCCATGAAAAGATTTATAGAGACATAAAGTGGGTAATTGGTTATTCAAGGTTTATGATGGTAGTGGGGAAAAAGGAGAACATCTGTAAATGTATACACGGTACAGGAGTGATAAAGATATTCCAAAAGAGATGGAGGGGATAGTTGAATGACTTGGTGAGTACACAAAACAGAATTAGAATACAGAATTAGAAAAAATTGTATTATGTGCCCTTTAAATCAATGAAGTATACAGTATTTATTTTATCTTAATAAAGCTAATACAGGTACAAAGGAACAACAACAGCAACAACAACAACAACAGGAGGGGAAGAAAGATCTAAAAAGTAAAGGACAAAGGCAACAATAGCATTCGAATTTTGAAGCAAGAGAGTCTTACTCTGGTTATCTGCATCTTGTTCCATGGGTCCTAGACTCATGTCTTCTTCATATGGTTGGAACCTATCTTCTATGAAAGAATATATGTTTATAGGAGAGTCCTAAAAATAATCATCTTGAGGCTTCTTATTAGATCATCTTTTTAGAAATTTATAGATTATTTATGCCTCTTTAATTGAAGAACTTTCAGGATCACTGTCTTGAAATTTTTCTGCTGAGCTCATTTCATTGGGATCCTAGGGTTTTTCCCATTGTCTTTCAGAACTCTGTTTTCTAAGGTTTTAGGTCATACAAAATTTTTAGGAAATTATGAGGAAAGGTTACTCATGCCTGTGGATTATAAGATTTAATGTGTTGCATGAATTCCTTGCAGAATTTCTTTATATTCATTTGACATAGATGAGTCATTTTAGATAATGTCATGGTCCAACACGACATTTCCTCAGTTTCCTGAACTAGGGTGGTGAGAGGATTGGAAATAAAACAAACACCAATATAGATAAGTGGGGGCTGGTGGGAAAGCTAGCTCTGATGATGCTTGACTGATACCAGAGCAGGTTGGCACTTTTATTATATAGGTTTAAGCATCAAAAGGATTTATCGTGAGAAAGATTCTTCAAGATAAACAAAACAAGGTGGTTTTCAGGAACAGCCCAATTGAGCTTATCAGCTTGTGTGGTGTTTCTTCCCCCTCCAGAGAGCTGGTATCTCAAGGCTATTGAGCATACCCGTATCTCTTCACCCCCAAGCAGATGGCATTGGAACCTGAGGATATTTGAACCAAAAAGTTCTGTCAGACATAGAACTCTCTGAGCAGGACATCACGAGTGACTGAGGTGTCTCAGTTCAGCAAGATAGCACCAAGAGTTCTCAGAAGGGCATCACCTCTGCCTTGAGATGCTTGAAACAAACCTGTAATTCATTCACCACTCCCAACATCTCCCCTGTGTTTATTTTTTAAGCACAAGTTATGGGTTGTTATTTGAAGTGTCTGGATGTCATCTCTGAGGACACAGCAACCTATTATTATAACACTGAAGAGAATTAGTAGCACAGATATAATTCCAAAAATATACCACACTAAATTTTTTAACATATTTCCAGGATTTAAAGCCATTTAAATCATACAGTATTTGTTCAGCAAGCAATGCAGGATCCATGAGATCATTCCTGCTTTCCTGAATATCCTGAATGTGATGATGTAACTCCATAAGGTCTAGACTGTCATTATTTCTATGCCCAATGCCTATTAAGTGACTCTTCACCTTCTCACAATCCCATTGGGAAGTGTTATATTTGGCGGCTGTAACACAAACAAATTTGTAGCCAGCAAGGCATCAGAGTCTTTGCTTAAATTTAAAAGCTGCAAACTCATTTCCTTATATTTTACAGTAGCTTCCAAAGCATTTAACTTAGTCTCAGTCTTTTCATCAATATTTGCCTGATGGTGTAGGGCTCTGGATGTATTTTGAGATAAATTATTAAGAAAATGAACATTTTGAATATCCTGAGACAAGATGGCAGAAGCTGTCACAGTAGCAACAAAATAAATATTGAAGTGACTATTCCAAATGCAATAAGGCCGATACCATGTGGGGGTCTAGTTAGCTGTGCGTGCATTTGATGAAAGACTTCAACTCCAGCATCAGAAAATACCATGGCCCTCAAATGTTAACTGGAGTAAAACAAAGGAGGGTTGATATAGGACAACTACTCCCTTTCTTCTATTATACATAGTGCTTCAGTTGGTCAGATTACCTCTCTTACAAGTTACATGATATTTTCCTCTTATTCTTTTCAATTGTACATTTCCAGAAATTAAAACCTAAGGAGATTGGACAGAAGCCCACAGGCTATAACAGAAAGCCTGTTTACAGCTTCTATCTATAAAGTCAGGCATGGGGTTATCTGTAGAATAGATAAAATAGAAAGCAACTATCAAACACCACAGATCTTTTTGCATGCCACCACCACTAAAAGTCAGGACATTACAACAAATCCTCCAGGAGTAATGGAATCCTGATGTAGCTTTCTCTTATCAAATCTTGGTGACCTCTCCAAAATATATCCACTACTGCCAGGGACTTTATGCTGCACTGACAAGACATTTAACAATTTTTCAAAAACAACAAGGGGGAGATTGAACCCCACAACAATTGTTTGATTCATGCTCTCCTTGTTTTAAGTTTTAAAAATTGTTAAAAAGAAGAGCTGGTATTAACTGGAGAATTTTTAGCCTTAATTTGTAGAGAATGGCCCAGCACTGTAAAAGTATTTTAACAGTAAAAAATAACGATTATTTTTACTTAGGAAAATTAGTAAAAGTTATTTGTTAGGCATGTGAGGATTGCCAAAGTTAATGCTGTTGCTGAACTAAAAGTGGTACCACAACAAAAGAAGGTTCAGCTCCCACCAATAGTATGACTTCACTTCTGTCTTTAATAATGATATGAGCAAGAAAAGTATGAAATGGAGTCATCAACATAAATACTGAAAGTCAGCCTTACATATTGTTTGTCCTATAGGAAATGGTCTTACTATCTTAAATTAACTTAAGGTATTATATTAGAAATTATACCTATGTAAGGCATTAACAGAAAATAGTTGTAAAGTTCGTAAGGAAAATACAAGATAAAATTAACAAGAGTAAAAAATATACTTAATTTGTACAATAGCTATGAATCAGAGGTTTTTGTAATTTACTTAGACATTTACAACTTTTTAACTTCACCAGACAAAATCCTCTTAGACTCTTCATACACAAATCAAACCTGACAGAATCTGAACTCCCAGAATCTCTATTTTTAGTGAGAACATAGAAACAAAAGGACCTCAAAACTTTTGCATTAACCAATTTATGAAAATACATCTAATGCTTAAATACATTTTTAATTAAGAGTGCTTGATTTTATATTTAGCAGTTGATGTTTTAACACTTTAACTTTATAAATGTCTCTTAACAAACTTTATAGATGTCTCCTTCAACAAACATATTTATGATTAATCCCATTTATGTTAAAACTATTTTACTGATTTTTAACTGTAAAAAATAAGATGTGAAAAAAATACAGTTAGCAGTATTAACCATCTCTTTCCTGTTGAATAAAATTGTTAGAAGCAATGGATTTTATATTTCAAATATTTTATAGAAATGATTATTTTCTTAATTGTCTGACCAGGTAGAAACTTGTGCGTTAATACTATTAAAGCCATCTTTATTTTTTATCTATTTACCCAATTAAACCTGAACTTCTTTTTAAGTCACTTAAATTAAAATAATATTTAGATCCATTTTTATTTTAATTTTAATTTATGAGTGCTCATTTATCTATATGTCAATTTTGGTACCAGGTACATAATATATTGACACAGACATGACAACACAAGACACTGCACACATACACAAAACAGACAAGAAACAAAGATTTTATAATTTTTTTGTGAATGGAGGAGGTAACATTTCAGATTATTATTCAAGCCTCTGTTAGATTTAACCTGTTAGAAGTTAAAATAAAGCAAGACTTTTACTTTATACTTAATTATAGAGCAGACTTATGCAGATGGAAATGCCAGGTTTAAAACCTAACAATCATGAGGACACTGAAATAAAATATTTCAGATTTCTGGTTTTTGTCCTGTTGATTGTCAAATCTACTCCCAAAAATATACCTAGAAAAATTGGTCTTTGAACAAAGACAGAATGTAAAAACCTCCATAGTTAGATACAGTAAAATTAATTAGAACAATACATTAATTTAGGCATGCAAGATCAAATGTGAATTCACCATGAAATCATGAGCTCAAAGTCAGAGTTACTTAAGCAAAGGAGCATACAGAATTTTTTTTATCAACTCAGAGTTTACTTTTAACTTAGATTAGAATCAATTCAGATATTTAAAGAATGCAGGAGCCTACAAAAATCCTCAGAAAATGTTTTTAAGAAAAGGAAAATTTATACATTAGAATCTTTCCATTTTTCTCTCCCTCCTTGGGCTGTAGGATTAGAGAAGGACTTGTTAACAAAACAGTGTAGTAGAGACAGCTGGTCAAGCTAGAGAAGGAGCTCAGATTTCAAGTCAGAAACAGTTTGAATTTTTCCTGTGGTCTCAAATCTTACAGGATTCTCTGAAAGCATGGTGCTATAGTTTATATTTTTTCTGGACACCTCATCCCAGTGAGGTTTTAACTGAGAAGGCAAAATCACTAACCTAATGCTTATCATAGTTGTGACACAGTCACAGCTCTAGTTTATTTTTACAACCAGACAGCAGCCAACTGTTCCTGGCCAAGTGTCCAGACTTGTTCAAGTTAAAATACCTCCTTTTGGAGTTTTTTTTATTATTGTAGGGAGGCTGCAGAGTGTTTCTAAACACTGAGGCCAGAGTTTTAACTTTTTTCTCCCCCAACCACTCACTACCTGCTGTCAGAAGACAAAGACTGTAGCTGAGCAGGGATGGGTAGAAGAAACAGCAGACTGAAGGCTCTTTGTTAACTGTCTGTAGACCTCAAAGGTGATTTTAAAGCCAGAAATTAAGTCAGAAGGCAAACACTTCATGCTATTACATGGTAGATCAAGACAATTACATATTAAAGACTACAAGGTAAAAGTTCCCAAGGGAATTTTGTCTCATTCCTCAATAGCAAGCAGTTGTTTACCAAGCTCCTCCAAAAATTCTGCATCTATTGCTCCCTTCTCAGGGAAACAAAGAAAAATTTTAACAACAAATTCTGAAAGCTGCACCAACTGTGCTTTCTTCATCTTAAGGATCATAACACAAATCTTTCTTTCTTTATAGTTCTACTGATAGAATATCTCAAACTTTACCCTGAGCTATATAAAAACTCACTCCTCTCCTTCCTTTAATCAAAGCATGTATCTTTCTTGAGGCGTGTCCAACTCACCTTAATAATCATGATTACACACAAGAGTTTGAGTCCCTGTTTTAGGCACCAATTGTCATGATCCAGCATGACATGTCCTGAGTTTCCTGAAGTAGGCTGGTGAGAAGATTGAAAATAAGACAGACAAACACACCAATATAGAGAAAGTGAGGCCCAGTGGGAAAACCAGCCCTGATGATTCCTGACTGACACCAGAGCAGGCTGGCACATTATTACAAAGGTTTAAACTTCAAAAGAATTTATTATGAGAAAGCTTCTTCAAGATGAACAAAAGGAGGTTGTGTGCAGGAAAAGTCTAATTGGGCTTATTGGCTTGTGCAGTGTTTCTTCCTCCTCCAGGGAGCTAGTGTCTCAAGACCATTGAGCATACCCATATCTCTTCCACCCTCCAGGCAGCTGACATTTGAACTTAAGGCTATTGAACCAATAAGTTCTATGAGGGACTGTCTGAGCAGGGCATCCCTAGTGACTAAGATATCTCAGATCAGCAAGATACCACAAGAGGTCTCAAAAGGGCATCACCTCTACCTTGAGATGGTTCAAACAAACCTAATTCACTTGCCTTTCCTGACAAGATAATATCTTTAAATTAAATGTGACATTTTAGATAATATCTTTAGAAGACTGGAATAATGCCTAAGGGATGAGTCCATGAACCTCAAAGAAATGAATGGTGTTATGGTTTAGATATGGTGTTCCCCAAAAGCTCACAAGTGAGATAATGCAAGAAAGTTTGGAGGAGAAATGATTGGGTTATAACTTCAACTTAATCAGTTAGTTAATCCCTGCTGGGATTAATTGAGTGGTAACTGAAGGCTGGTAGGGTGTGGCTGGAGGAGGTGGTACATGGGGGGCATGACTTTGGAGTATATATTTTGTATCTGGTGAGTGGAGTCTCTCTTTTTTTCCTGATCATCATGTGAGCCACTGCCCTCTGCCACATTCTTTGACCATGGTGTTTTGTCTCACCTTGAACCCCAAGGAGTGGAACCAACCTTCTATGGACAGACCTTTGAAATAGTGAGCCAACAAATAAACTTTTGCTCCTCTATAATTGTTCTGGTTTGGTCTTTTAGTCACAGGAGTAAGAAAACTGATTAAAATAGAAATTGGTGCTGGAAAGTGGGGTCATTTTTGTGACTAACCTGCCCATGTGGTTCAGAAGGTTTCATGGTTTTTTGAAATTTGTGGGAGGAAGTTTAATATGTTTATCGGTGCAAGCTGGAAATGTTTTAGAATGTTGTAAGAAGAGTTTAATGGACAATTTTGTTGGGAGATCAGAGGACCAGAATGCCAATAGAACCATGAACAGTGAAGATAGTTCTCAAGAGGGTTAAAAGGAGGACTCTATTGAATTTGGAGTAGATGCCATTTCTGCTATCTTCTGACTAAAAAATTGTCTGCATTTTGCCTGTGTCCTGAGACTTTCTGTGAGGCTGATTTCAAAAGCAATGGACTTATTAATCTGGAGAAAGAAATTTCTAGGCAGCATAGAATTCAGGCAGTGTCATGGATTTTGCTGGAAATTTTTAGCCAAATTTATTGTGATCATCAGGAGCAAGAAAGATTTGGAAAACTTGGCCTTGAAAGGATGAAGTAAAACTACGACTAAGGAAGTTGCAGTTGTTAAAGTCATTCCTGTCACTAAAGAAATGCTAAAGATTTTGCTTAGAGACAATAATAAAGATGGGTTGGGGGCATCTCAGGACCTGGCAAGGCTAGTCATCTGAAGCTCAAGGGAGTACAAGTGAAAATTCTCTTTAGAAAAAAACCAGTAGGGAACCCTTCCTGCACAAGGCAGCTCGAGAAGTTTTTTCAGCATACTCAGTCCCCTAGACACTGAGAGGCTGCTGTAGCAATGGTCCCAGGAGGCTTGGCTACTAATCAGAATGGCAGCAGACCTTGGCATCAACCACATGGTGCTGGTTCTGCAAGAATGCAGGATGCTGGAATTAGGGAGTCATGGAGGCTTCCAACAAGATTTCAAAGGAAGGTCTGGGAAGTCAGACAAAGTGCACCAGGGTTGGAGCCCCTGGAGGCATCTCCTCAAAAGTCAAAGTGTGCAGATGTGAGGAGGAACAGAAGCTGCTGTGGAGCCAGTAAGAAATGCCAGTAACATGGGACATTGCTCTCAAGAGGGTTCAAAGGAGGACTCTCTTGGAATTTGGACTAGATTCAATGAATGATTGCACCAATTAACTGTTAAAAGAGCAAATGCAGAAAGTAAAAGACCACTTCAATAAAGAGATAGAGATTCTGAAAAAAAAAATAGAAATACTTTAATGAAGGAAATAATAAATCAAGTTTAAAACTCAATAGAAAGCATCACTAACAGACTAGATCACTTGGAAGACAGAACCTCAGACAATGAATACAAAATATTTAATCTTGAAAGTAAAGTTGACCAAACTGAGGAGATGATAAGAAATCAAGCACAGAATCTCAAGGAACTATGGAATATCATGAAAAGTCCAAATTTAAGCATTATTGGAATAGACAAAGGCACATAAATACAAAACAGAGGAATGAATAATCTATTCAATGAACTAATATTAGAAAATTTGCCATATGTGAAGAATGAAATGGAAAATAAAATACAAGAGACTTACAGGACACTACATGTACAAAATTAAAACACACCCACACCAAGGCACATTACAATGAAAATGCATAATATTCAAAATATAGATAGAATTTTAAAGACTGAAAGAAAAGCATCAGATTACATATAGGGGGATACCAAAACAGATATCAGCAGATTTCTCAGCCCAGAACATAAAAGCTAGAAAGGTCTGGAACAACATATTTTAAGCTCTGAGAGAACTTGGATGCCAACCAAGAATCTTATACCCTGCAAAACTTACTTTCAGATTTGATGATGAAATAAAATTCTTCCTTGAGCAACAAAAGTTAAAATAATTTACAAAGAGAAAGTCTGCACAACACAACGTTCTCAGCAAAATCTTCCATGAGGAAGAATTGAAAAACAGCAATGTAATCACCAAAGGGAGGAATGACCCTAAAGGAATAGCCAACTAAAGGAGAAACCAAGAAAAGTTAAAAAACAAAAATAAGCCAAAATGACTGGGAATACAAGTCATATCTCAGTAATAACCCTGAAAGTTAATGACCTAAACTCATCAATCAAAAGACATAGACTGACAGATTGGATTAAAATGAAAGACCCAACAGTATGCTGCCTTTAAGAGACTCATATAAAAAGATACCCACAGATAAATGATGAAAGGATGGGGGAAAACATACCATGCATATGAACTCAGTAAAAAAGTGGGGGCTTCCATCCTCATATAAGATAAAGCTGACTTCAAGCCAAAGTCAGAGGGATAAAGAAGGACATTTCATAGTGCTTAAGGGAACCATCAATCAGCAAGACATAAGGATCATAAATATTCATGCCCCAAACAATGGCAAATCCATGTACATCAAACAAATCCTTCTGAATTCTAGGAACCAAATTGGCCATAACACAATAATACTAGGTGCTTTAGCACACCTCTCTCACCTTTGAACAGATCTTCCAAACAAAAATTGAACAAAGAAATCATAGAACTTAATAACCCAATCAATAATTTAGACTTAACTGACATATATAGAATATTCCATCCATCAATGAGCAAATACACTTTCCTCTCAGAAGCACATGGATCTTTCTCTAAAATAGACCATATGCTGTTCTACAAAGTTACTCTTAGCAAACACACAAAAAAATAGAGATACTGCCTTGTATTCTATCAGATAATAATGGAATGAAATTAGAAATCAAAGATAAATAAATGGAAACTACTCCAATACATGAAGACTAAGTAATATGCTTTTGAATGGTACATGGATAGCAGGAGACATCAGGGAGGAAATTTAAAAAATTCTTAGAGGTAAAGAAAACAGTGATACAACATATCAAAATCTCTGGGATGCTGTGAAAGCAGTACTTAGAAGAAAATTTATTGCATGGATAGCATAAAATAAAAGGAGAAAAAGTCAACAACTAAATTACCTAGAATTACAGCTCAAAGCCCTAGAAAAAGAAGAGCAGATCAACACCAAAAGTAGTACAAGACAGGAAATAATTAAAATCAGAACTGAAATAAATAAAACTAAAACTAAAGAAACAATTCAAAAAATTGACAAAACAAAAACTTGTTTCTTTGAAAACATAAACAAAATTGGTATACCCTTAGCCACACTAATGAAGAGAAGGAAAGAGAAAACTCAAATCACTAAAATTTGTGATGAAAAAGGAAATATCACAACAGACACTATTGAAGTACAAAACATAATTAGAAACTATTTGAAAACCTACACTCCAACAAAATAGAAAATCTAGAAGACATTGACAGGTTTCTAGAGACATATGATCCACCCAAACTGAATTCAGAAGACATTCACAATTTAAACAGACCAATTTCAGCCAAAGAAATAGAAGAAACCATCAAAAGCCTACCAACCAAGTAAAGTTTGGGACCAGATGGATTCTCAGCTGAGTTCTATAAGACCTTCAAAGAATAACTTATACCAATACTCCACAAAGTATTCCATTAAATAGGGAAGGAGGAAACACTTCCAAACTCATTTTATGAAGGTAATATCACTCTCATACCAAAACTAGACAAAGACACATAGATGAAAGAAAACATCAAACCAATATCCCTAATGAACATAGATGCAAAAATCCTTAACAGAATTTTAGCAAATCACATACAAAAACATATTAAAAAGGTAGTGCACCATGATCAAGTGGGTTTCATCTCAGGGATGCAAGGTTGGTTCAATATCCAGAAATCAATAAATGTAATTTACCACTCCAACAGAATTAAAGTTAAGAATCACATGATTATTTCAATAGATGCAGAAAAAGCACTTGATAAAATACAGTGCCCCTTCATGCTTGAAACATCCCTAGAAAAAATAGGGATAGTATGAACATACCTTAACATTTTAAAGGCTATCTTTGCTAAGCCCATGGCCAACATCATTCTAAATGGAGAAAAACTGAAAGCATCCCCCCGAAAAACTGTAATGAGGCAGGGATGCCCTCTTTTACAACTTCTATTCAACATCATCCTTGGAACTCTAGCCAGAGCAATTAGACAGACCAAAGAAATTAAAGGGATACAAATAGGAAAAGAAGAACTCAAACTATTACTATTTGCTGATGACATAATTTTATATTTTGAGGATGAAACAAATTCCACCAGAAAACTTCTAGAATTCATAAATGAATTCAGCAATGTAGCAGGGTATAAAATCAACACTCATAAATCTAATACATTTCTATTTATCAGTGATTAATTCTCTGAAAAAGAATTTAGGAAAACTTCTCCATTCACATAACCTCAAAAAAATAAAATAAAATACTTGGGAGTCAATATAACTAAAGAGGTGAAAGACCTCTACAATGAGACTACAGAACACTAAAGAAAGAAATTAAAGAAACCCTTAGAATATGGAAAGATCTCACACATTTTTGGATAGGCAGAATTAATATTGTCAAAATGGCCATACTACCAAAAGTGCTATACAAATTCAATGCAATTCCATTAAAATCCCAATGACATTTCTTATAGAAATAGAGAAAGTAATCATGAAATTCAATTGGAAAAATAAGAGACCCAGAACAGTCAAAGCAATACTCAGTGGGAAGAGCAAAGCAGGTGGTATCACAATACCACACCCTCAACTATACTACAGAGCAATAGTAACAAAAACAGCATCATATTGGCACCAAAATAGACAGGTAGACAAATGGTGCAGAATAGAGGACACAGAGACAAACCCACATAAATACAGTTTTCTCATACTAGACAAAGGAACTAAAAGCATACAATGGAGAAAAGACAGCCTCTTCAACAATGGTGCTAGTAAAACTGGAAATCCATATGCAGCAAAATGAAACTGAATGCCTATCTCTCATTCTGCACAAAATTCAAGTCAAAATGGATCAAGGATCTAGGAATTAGATCAGAGATACTGCACCTAATAGAAGAAAAAGTAGGTCCAAATCTTCGCCATGTAGGCTTAGGACCAGAATTCCTTAACAAGACTCCTAGAGAACAAGAAATAAAAACAGGAATCAATAAATGGGATGGATTAAAACTAAAAAGTTTTTCTCAGCAAAGGGAACAATCAACAATGTGAAGAGGTAACCTATAGAGTGGGAGAAAATATTTGCCACACATACCTCAGATAGAGCACTAATCTCCAGAATTTATAATGAACTCAAAAAACTTTACACCAAGATTACAAATAACCCAGTCAATAAGTGGGCTAAGGAAATGAGCAGACACTTCACAGAAGAAGACCTACAAGTAATCAACAGATATATGAAAAAATGTTCAACAACTCTAATAATAAGAGAAATAAATTCAAAACTACCTTAAGATTTCTTCTTACCCCAAGTAGAATGTCTGTTATCAAGCATACAAGCAACAATAGGTGTTTATGAGGATGAGGGAGAAAAGGTTCACTCAGGTATTGCTGGTGGGGTTGCAAATTAGTGCAGATACTCTGGAAAACAGTCTGGAGATTCCTTAGAAAACTTGGAATGGAACCACCTTTTGACCCAGCTATCCCACTCCTAGGCCTATACCCAAATGACTTAAAGTCAGTATACTACAGTAAAGCAGTCACATCAGTGTTTATAGCAACTCAATTCACAATAGTTAGATTGTGGAACCAACCTAGATGCCCTTTTATAGATGAATGGATGAAGAAACTGTGGTATATATACATAATGGAATATTATTCAGGCATAAGGAAGAATAAAATTATGGCATTTGCAGGTAAATGGATGGAACTAGAGAATATCATGCTAAGTGAAATAAGCGAATCCCAAAAAACCAAAGGCCAAATGATTTCTCTGATAAGTGGATGATGATACATAACAGGGCGGGGATAGGAATGGTGGAAGGATGGATTATATAGAGGAAAATGAAGAGTGGGGGGGTAGGGGCAAGGAAAGATAATAGAATGAGACAAACATCATCACCCTATTAACATGTATGTTTACACAAACAGTGTGACTCTACTTTGTGTACAGAGAAACAATAGTAATACCCCATTTGTGTACAATGAATCTAAATTAAAAAAAAAAAGAAATTCACAGAAATCTTTCTAATGTTTCAGTTTGTAGATTGGTGAAGTGTTCTGCTTATCACTATCAAATTAGCTGTTGTGATTAAGGAAAGTCAAATTCATTTAAAAGTGTTATTGCACTCATTTATGGTGTCTTATCCTACATTTTCTCAATTAGTACTAAGATGTAATTCCTCCATCATGCAAGTGAGGTAAAATTTTAAAATACTTTTGTCATCTATCAAGATGATGTATTTTTTTCCCCTTCATCTGTTCATGTAGATTTTTCTAATGTGAAAACATCCTGGAATAAACCATACTTAGTCATATGCTATTGTTTAATAGAAGACTTGATTGAGTTTATTGATAAAGTACTATAGATTTGCCCTTCAAAAAAATGCTGCCTGAATTTATATGAACTAATAAGGCAACACACCATGTGGGTCCTTGGAAAGTGCAATCAGGTGTTCAATAAGCATCACACTGCATCCCAATTGCCCAAGGAGAGCTGAGGCAGGAGACATCTTGGGGAAAAGCACCCACTCTGATATCTGTAGGACTTGAGATAACAGAAAACTAAAAACATAAAAACACAGTCACAGTATTCTAACTGGAGCCTAGCAAGGAACCTAGGCAGTATCTGTCATAATGTGAGAGAAACAGGGATGGAATGGTCTGTACCTACAGGGATTCCAGTTGGAGGGGCAAAGGGGAGACTTTGTTTCTGAAAGATCATGTGACCAGCTGAAGCAGTCTGAAAGTAGTAGCAGTTGGGAGTAAATAGACTCAATAACTACAGCCAGGAAAGCTGAACTCCTGAGCAAAAGTGAGTACAGGATGGATCCCCTTGTTCCACAATTGGATTTCTTGTGAGGCACCTGAGGACAAAACCCACAGAAGTGACTGGCTAAAGTCTAGCCCTGGGGGGAAATCAACTTACTCTCTTCAAAAAGGTATCTTTCAACTTAGCCTGACTAGACTCAAGGCCCAATAGAGCTTAGCACCACTCATGGAAAAACCATGAATATGAAATAAATGGCATCTGGAACATGTCAAAGAATATCATGAAGTTGATAGACATTAATAATCTCTTACCAGGAGGTGGAAGAGCTGAGACATTGTTTACATAAAAAGGCCTAACAAAGTCTAACAAGGCTGGAGACAATAAGGCCTTAATTGTAAATCTTAACACTGTTGGAGTTATCAGGAATGTAAACACAGCATTTGGTTAAGTTACTTACTGTCATCTGATTTTTGTAAAATATCTTTTTATTGGCATGATCTCTTTGTTTAGTAAAGATCCCTTTATTTTTGTTACTTAGGGTTAGAGAATCATACTAGCAATCATGATTAAGTCTACCTATATCAGAGGTTAAGATGGTCTGCAGGCCTTAAACTGACTAAAAACTTATAAGTCTGGCAGTTTCTCCTGATAGTTATCAGGCATTTTTGTCTAAGAATCTTTTTTGTTACCTCCAGTTTTATTTATTTTGGGGGTTAACAAAAGTGTACATCTTAAGTTACATGAAAATAACTATTGTTTTATTTTTAAATGTCCAGGAATGACTGTGTTTTGGTTTTAACTGTTTTGCTAGGTGTTTAAGACCAAGCTTGTCAAATTGACCTTGTTCCTATCTGCTGGTAAGAGTCAGCTGAGTTCCCACAGGGGTCACTCTTGGGGAACTTGAGAGCAGCTTCTTAGCTCCTTTAGTGTCATTCATTAGGTAGGGTCTCCTTGATGAGGTGGCTTCCTTTGGAAGCATTAGGGATGTCTCCCTTTCCCAAGGACCCTCCTCTGCAGCAGGTACACTGATTGGCTTCTTATCCTCTAGTGGTCTCATCAGTTTCCCTGATCGGAAGGTTGTGTGGCCCAGAGTTGCAAAGCTCCTTAGAGAAGTTCTCTTGTTCCCTGGGTTTAGGCTGACTCTGAGGGAAAGAGCCAAATATTGATTCTCTTAATCCCTTTATTTTAATCTCAATCTTCAGGTTTTGATCTTAAACATCCAGCAAGTCAGTTTCACCAGTCATACAGTAAGAGTACTGGGTTTTAACTTTAACATCTATGACTTTATCATTATTTACCAACTTTTATTAAACTGGGGTCTATATTATATGTCCTATAGGTGATGGCTTATTATCACAAATTAATTTAGCTTGTTCTTGAAGCAGTACCTCTGTAAAACATTAATCAGTCAACAGTTACAGAGTTTACAAGGAAAATACAAAATGGAATTCAAAGAAAGTTGAGAGAGCTTTTAGCTTTCCTTTTGTGTAGTAAAGTGACAAAATGTTTTCCTGTTTCATGTTATTAACTTTTAAACAGATCAGACTCTCATTATGTTTTAGAAATACATTACATTTTTATCCCAGTGCAGAAGGTAACATAAGGTTCAGGTCCAGTTACAGAACACTAAATGATACAAGTAAATCCCCAATAAAATTTCTTATTCTGATAAGCTTAAAATTACCATTACAACTTTAGGTGGAGAACACCAGCTTGATAAAATGTTCTTTTAAACCTTTTTAAGACTTGCATACCTGGAAGATATGAACACATTTAATATATAAATAAGAATAATAGAATCATAATTACATTGATGTTTTCATATTAATGTTTAATTTTTAAAGAAAATTTAGACTTTGTAATGTAGTACAACACTCTTACAGTTGCTGTTTAACCAGAGTTGTACAAACCTCCAATTTTTAAGACTAGTTGCTCTAGAGAATGAACATAACAGATACAATGTTAAGAGTAAATTAATGCTTTCAGAATTATTGGTCATTTAACATACAGACTGAAATTTGGTTTATATCAGTACATTCATATTGGACCTTAGGAAAAACATTGAATAGTTTTAACTGTTGTGTTACTTACATATACATGTAAACCTTTTAATATTTACTCTTAATTAACATTTTTTAATCACTTAACTTATTTACTTACTTGTTTACTTATATGTATTACAGCCTTATTTTATCACATAAAGACTTTTTTATCTAGAAACATTTTTATTAAATATATTTTTATATCTAAAACCTTGTAATGTTTTAATCTGTTCATCCCCTTTTAAAAATTTATATTCTGAAACAACCTTTATAAATTTCTGAATTCAGATAAATTACTCCATTTTAATCTGATGAAATACTTTGTTACTTACAGAACTCTATTTAAATACAGTTGAAACTTTTGAACCCTTTATATAGAATAATACCTGTTAAGACTTTTAGTAATCATGTTTTTAGTGATAACATAAAGTAAATTTAGACCCTTTTTTAAATTTACCAATTTATGAAAACACCAAAAATGTTTTAAGTCTCTAACAAACACATCTATGATCAATCCCATATATGTTAAATCTAATTTAGTTATTTTTTAAAAGCCAAGTTATGAGAGAATTGTATTGAGCCGTATCAGTCATTTCTTTCCTATTGAAGAAAAACCTAGAAACAATGGATATTAGACATTTTATAAAATTAACATTTTATTTATTTTTTGACCACCTGGAAACAAAACTGTGTTAGTAACTTGAAAGCCATATTTAACCCTTGTAAACTTGCCTTTGAATGAAACAGCATTAAGAAAACTTTATAGTTGGATAAAATAGGTCTGATAAAAAATTAACCTATGTGCACCAGATCGAAATTATGAATTCAAAAGAAATAGAATTTTAAAAGTCTTTTTTGGCCTCCATCCTGAGATGAAAAAGAATTAAGAGAATATAGACAAAGGTTATGTCCTATCCCTTTCTGAAGGAGTTTCCTGAAGAGACAGCTGCTTCCATTGGTCTCCTTGGGAGAGCCCCTCAGGTTGGGGTCTTGTTCTAAACCAGTTTTTATGGTCTCTTGGATAGCAGTCATCAAAATTTTAACCTGTCATTTTGGAGGACCAACTCCAATAGTTGGAAGTTCCTATTGGCAGCAGTTTACATTTTAATGTAAGCTTTAGTGAACATGGTTAAAAACCTTTTTTAACCATTTTTTACTCAAATTTGACTATAAAACACTTGATCAGGATGTTCAGGTTGTCCAAAGACAATTTGGTGGACCCCTGAGGAGGCCATCTGACCTCAAAAGTTGGTCATTCTCTCTCACAGAATTTAGAGAGAGAAAAGACATTGCAGCCGGTTCCGTAGTCACTGACTCTCTTCTGGAGTTCCTGGAAATTAGTTAACATGCACTGGAGGGGAGTACATGACTGACGTGAGGGAGACTAACCCATGCTTACACTTAAAGGCAACAAAAAACAGAAAAGGACAAACAAACACAAAACAGATAAAACATCAAAGACACAGACAAGTGGCCACTCCAGATTCCAGACCAGAGGAACTGAGCAACGTCTTGCCAGTCCTGGACTCGGGAAGTAATGCTGCATCCAGCCTTCCTCAGAGTCCCCAGATGCGCATCTTCCAGAAACAGACTTACCGGTCCCCCAGGGGTGCAGAAACAGGTGACTCTCTTGGAGAATTTAGTTCAGTCCTGGGGCGGGGCTCCACAGACCGTGCAGCCTGGGACTGAGGAACGTCTCTCAGAGGTCATCCCCTAGGAGCAACGTTGTGGCCTCTCCCCTCCGCAGGAGTTTCCAGGTCAGTGGTGACCGGTGATTGCTCACCAGGCAGCGAGGATCTCGCTGGGGCCTCCAAATGTTATGGGGCGCAACTTAAGAACAGACCGATCACCACTGAGAAGTCCAAATTTGAGAGTCTTTATTAAGCTGGCCAGCTGACTGCCTCACACAATGCTCCAAAAATGGCTATTGGGAGAACAGCCCTACCACAGGGTTGTAGGGGTTCTTATACCAAAAATCACATTAATCATAAGTGTCTGTTGCTATAATTCAGAATTACACATTAACATCATGAGATCATCGACAGGGGGGAAGTGGATCAAAATGACCCTTACCTAGGTACAAACTAAAGAATGGTTACTAACATCCACACAATCACTGTTCACATGGTACATTGTTTAGGAGCAATAGGAATCAAAAGAAAGCAATTCTTCACTACATAGGAGTTGCCATTGTATATTATTAAACATGTCAAACTAAGTAACTGATGATGGGCACAGAGGCGGGGTGTTCCCATGGGAGAAACTTATTTCCTACATAACATGGAGTCTCAGAGCTAAATGGAGTCTGTTTAGTCATTTCCCTTAGAGTCTGGCCTATAACATTCTCTTGGAGCCAGATCTGTCAGCCCATCACAATATTCCATGATGTGGAATACAGGCAAGAAGGGAAACTGAGTCTTATATCAGACATCTTCAATTTTAGGCCACTCCAACTGTAAATCAGAAAGCAACACATCAGTGGGAAGGGGTTAATATCCCTCACCCCTTGTTCTATCCATACTTTACTTAAGAATAATTGGTAAGAAAGACTACTGGACATAGATATTGACCACCCAATCCAGTTAAATGTTTTGACAACTTCAGAGGAGAAGATGTCTTCAGTCTACACCAAGATAGTGGATTTGTTTTCTTTTTTAATGCATATATTTTAAATTTTTTCTCATTCCTTGTGTGTGTGTGTGTGTGTGTGTGAGAGAGAGAGAGAGAGAGAGAGAGAACAAGAAAGAGAGACTGAGAGCATGTGAATTATGTAAACAAACATCTATACATTTATTTGTCTTGTTTTATCTCATATTTAGTATTTTTACATATAATTATTTCTAGCATTGTCTTGTAAGGATTCATGTTCATTGTATTATATATCTTAATCTGATTTTGTATTATTTTCACGTGTTTATTTTTCTTAGTTCTCTTTCAATCTTATCTTCTACTATCAGTCATATTCTATTGTTCTCTTTTGCTCTCTCCCATACTGTGCTTCTTTTATTTTTTCCCTCCCTCTGTATAAACATTGCCTGCTACTCCTCTTCTTTATCGACTATTTATATTCTGAAATTATAAAGGTTTCTCCAACTTTCTAACATGTTTCCTTTACCCAATTAACTTTTACCATCATTTAGAATGAAATGGATTATATAACCCCGCCCCAACCATGAATGCTACTCTAATCATTACCACTGTGGATGATAAAATTGACACCTGCTACTTGCTTTAAAGGCAGAACTACAATTTCCAATAGCTCAGCTATGGAACAAATCTAGATGCCCTTCAAAAGATTAATGAATTAAGAATATGTGAGATATCTATATCTATATATACATCATGGAATATTACTGAATCATAAATAAGAATGATATTTTGGCATTTGCTGGTAAATTGATGGAACTGGAAACTATTATGATAAGTGAAATGAGCCAATACTCCCCCCCAAAAGGCTAAATATTCTCTCTGATATGTAGATGCTGAAAAGCGTGGAGAGTGGGGGAGAAGAATAGAAGCCCATTGAACTAGACAATGGGGAATGATGGGAAGATAGGGGGGATGGGAATAGAAAAAATAGTAAAATTGATTGAAAATAACATATATATATATATATATATATATATATATATGTTATATATATGACCAGTGAAACTCCACATCATGTAGAAGCACAAGAATGGGATCCTTATTAGAATAAGATATACTTCATGTATGCATAATATAGCAAAATACACTCTACTCTCATGTATAACTAAAAAGAACAAATAATTTTTAAAAAATTAAATAAAATAAAGGCAGAGCTACTACAAGGTTATTGTTTTCATTGTTGACAATTGCTGAACCCACCATTCTTTATTGGTGGCAATTAATGTCAAAAAAATAATAGTATGATCTGGGCATTCTGTTTGTTGTTTGCAACAGTTGTCACTATTGTTTATTTTCCTTCATTCTATGAAATACTGGGAACCTATAAGAACACTGAAAGTTCACAGGTTAGAGATTCTGTAGTGGAGCTAAACATTACCTCACATTATTTCAAATCAAAGAAGGGAGGAGACAAAAAGCCCCAAACCATCAACAAGGACCTAAAGAGGAACTCAGGTCCCAACCCTAAAACTGAGAGAGAACACAGAACAAATAAGATACTACACACAAAAGGACACACACAAAAAAAAGAGGTAGAGGAATCCACTTCAATTGATGTGCAAGACTAAGACCTCTGAAAACATAAGAAAATGGGCAAACAAATTTCTCCTCAAAATCCACAATCCCCCAACAAAGAATCCCACAAAGAGTGAGGTAGACTAAAACCCAGAGAAAGATTTTTTAAAAATTATTATAAAAATTGTCAATGAAATAAAAGAAGACCTAAAGAATGAATTAAGGGAACAAAGATAGGAGTTGAAAGACCATTTAGTAAAGAAGTAGAAATAGTCAAAATAAACCAAGAAGAACTCCTAGAAATGAAAGACAAAATCAATCTCACTTGAAGGCATTACTAGCAGAATAGATAGTATAGAAAATAGTTCTTGAAGACAGAACTTCAGGTATTGAAAGGCATATGATCTTGAATACATAGAAGGCAGTAAGAGAAACAATTATAGAACATAACCAGAATATACAAGAACTCTGGGACATCTTTAAAAGACCAAACATGAGAATCACTGGGGTGCAAGAAAACAGGGAGATAAAAACTAAAGGCATAAAGAACATTTTCAATGAAATAATTACAATAACTTCTTCCATATCATAAATGAAATAGAAATTCACATACAGGAGATGTATAGGACCACAAATAGACCCAGCCAAATGAGAAGCTCACCAAGACATATCATAATCAAAATGCCTACCATAGAAAACAAGAAAAGAGTATTAAAAGTCACAAGAGAGAAACATCAAGTCACATTTAGAGACAAACCAATAAGTCTCACTTATGATTTATCTGATAAGGCCCTAAAAATCAAGGAAGCCCTGGAATAAAACACACCAAATCCTAAAAGAAAACAACTGTCCGCCAAGTTCATCAAACACAGCAAAACTCAGTTTCAAATTTGAGGGGGAAATAAAAATATTCTGTGGCAAGATTAAATAAAAAAAAATTTATGTGTGCCAAACCAGCACTACAAAGATACTCAAAGATAAACTTTACACAGAAGAATTAAAAATAAACAATTCTCAATGTTCACAGAGGTAGTTCAAAACAAGAATAATCTACAAAATGAAAATCAAGACCAGACAAAATATAGCAAAAAAAACAAAATGATAGGAAATCACAAACACATATCCACGCTAATGCAGAATGTTAATGGTCTCAAGTCCCCAATTAACAGAATTGATCAAACAACAAACTCCAATTATATGCTCCAAGAGATGCATCTTATAGGCGAAGATACCCACAGGCTAAAGGTAAAAAGATGACAAAAATATTCCCAGTCTATGGTACAAGAAAGCAAGCTGGAGGAGTTATTCTCATATCTGACAAAGTAGATTTCAAGAAAAATTATTCAGAAGACACAAAGAAGGCCACTATATCCTAGTAAGGGAAAGAATCCAACAAGAAGATATAACCATAAGTGACATTTATTCCCAAATGTCAATATACCAAATTACAAGGAAAAAAGTACTCCTTGACATTAAATTTCACATAGATTCCAACACAGTAATACTGAGGGGATTAAATACAACCTCATCACTAATAAACATGTCATCAAAACAAAAACATCAACAAAGATATCTCCAACCTAAATAACTTTACAAATCAAATGGACCTAATAGATATCTATAGAATATTCAATCCCAAACAATAGAATTTACCTTCTTCTCAGATACACATGGAACTTTTTCCAAAATAGATCATATCCTAGGCCACGAAGCAAATCTTATCAAATATAAAAAATTGACCTGCTATTTTTCTCTCTCGCTCCTCTCCTCACTTTTATGCTCTCTCTCTCCTCCTCGCTTTCATGCTGTCTCCTCCATTTCACTCTCTCCTGTGTGTGCGCCCTTTCTCTTTTCCTCTCATTTTCTCTCTCACCCTGCAGGGAGACACTGTCTGTGTGCTTAATAAACTCCTTATATGAGAAAAAAAATTGATATAATCTCATGTATCCTATCGGATCATAATAGAATAAAGTAAGAAATCAACAGCAAGGAGAACAATAGAAACTACATGAACACATGGAGATTGAATAAAATTCTCTTAAATGAAGAATGAATCAAAAACCAAATGAGAACAAAATCAAGAAATTCTTAGAAATGAATGGAAACAAAGACACAATATATCAAAATCTCTGGGATAGTATGAAAGCAGTTCTAAGAGACAGTTTATGGTACTGAGTGACTACATTATAAAATTAGAGAGATCCCAAATAAATAAATTTATGCCCCACCTTAAGACCTTAGAAAAACAGGAACAAACTATCTCTCAAACCAAATCAGAACCGAAATCAGAGAAACTGGGAATAAATAAGAAATAATACACAGGATCACTGTAACAAAGAGTTGGTCCTTTGAAATGATAAATAAAAGTGACAAAGGCTTAGCCAAACTAAACAAAAGAAAGAGTAGAAAGAGGCAAATCAAAAAGATCAGAGCTGAAAAAGTTGCTATCACCACAGACCTCTCTGAAATTCAGAGGATTATCAGATACAATTTTGAAAATGTATACTCCAATAAACTGGAAAAATCAAAAGACAATATACAAATTTCCTGACACATATGACCTGACCATATGAATCAGGAAAAAAATGAAATCCTAAATAGACCAATACCAAGTAGCAAAATTAAAACACCAATTAGAAGCCTTCCAAAAAAGCAAAGCCCTGGGCCTGATAGATTCTCAACTAAGTTCTACCAGACCATTACAGAAGAACTAACACCATAACATAAATTATTCCATGAAATTGAAAGTGAGGGAATACTCCCAAATACTTTTTATGATGCTAGTTTATCCCTGATATCAAAACCAAAATGTATTGAGGAAATTCTACTATAGAACAATAACCCTGATGAGCATAGATACAAAAATTCTGAGTAAAATATTAGCAAACCACATTGAAAAACACATCAAGAAGATAATACACTATGATCAATGGGTTTCATTCCAGGGATGCAAAATTGGTATACAACATATGCAAATCAATACATGTGGGATTCATCACTAAAACAGAATTAAAAACAAAATTCATGTTCTTGGATAGGCAAAATTAATAATGTCAAATGACCATCCTGCCAAAATTAATATACAGATTCAATGCAATACCCATCGAAATACCAATGTCATTCTTCATAGAATTAAAACAATTCTTAAATTCATTTGAGGTGAATAAGAGACCCAGAATAGCCAAAGCAATACTAAGAAAAATGGAACAGAAGGCACCACAATACCTGATGTGAAATTATACTACAGGGTGTAGTAACAAAAACAGCATTGTATTGGAACTAAAACAGACATGAAGACCAATAGAATAAAATTGAAGACACAGAGACAAGTTCACAAACTTACAGCTGTCTGACACTTTAAAAAGATGCCAAAAATATATCTTGGAGAAAAGGCAATCTTTTTAAAAAATGGTGCTAGGAAAACTGGACAGGCATATGTAGAAAAATGAAATTAAAACCATATTATTCACCCTGCACAAAATTCACATCAAAATGAATCAAAGACTTAGGAATCAGAGCAGAAATGTTACAACTACTAGAAGAAAACATAGGGTCAACACTCCATCATATAGGTGTTGAAACATACAAGACACCCCAAAACACAAGAAATAAAATCAACAATCAATAAGTGGTATGCCATTAAACTAAAAAACTTCTGCACAACTAAGGACATACTTAAGAGCATGAAGAGAGAGTCTACAGAATGGGAGAAAGTCTTGGCTAACTACTGTGATAGGAAATTAATATCCAGAATATATAAAGAACTCAAAACACAATGTGTGTCCATGTGCACACACATACATACACAATAAACCAATCAATAAATGGGAAAAAGAACTAAACAGAAACATTTCAATAGAAGAAACACAAATGTCCAACAATTGTATAAAAAATGTTCAACATCTCTAGCAGTCAGCAAAATGCAAATCAAAGCTACACTAAAATTTCATCTCACTCCAGTTAGAATGGGGCAATGATCAAAAATATAAATAACAATAAATGTTGGCAAGGTCTTGGGGAGAAGGAAACACTTGTACATTGTTGGTAGGGCTGCAGACTAGTACAACCTCTCTGGAAACTGATACATGCATGGAAACTGACTTCCTTTGGTTTGGAGATTCCTCAAAATCTAGGGAGGGAGCCACCATGTGACCCAGCTATCCAACTATTGAATATTTTCCCCAAAGATCTAAAACTGGCATACTATAGTGACACAGCTATGGCCTCATGTCCTGCATGGGTGAGGGAAAGGGTTCCTGTCAAAGGGATGGGCTGGCCATAAATTAATTGTATAAGAAATTTATTCAATAGAAAAAAATACCAGGAGACAATTATCTCTTGAATCAGGGGGTTTGATGGGTTGAGCCATGTTAAAGGGTCTGACTAACAAAATGGAGGAGCCCACATTTCCTTTATTTACAGTAGTATAGATCAAAGGGGGACCTCTAGGAGCCTCTTCCATGAGAAACAGGATAGGATGGAGTTAAGTCATTTTGCTATAGCAGATCATCCCAACAGGGCCTGCAAATTCTGGGGGTGAACCACTGCACAGAAACCACATACTCCAGGCAATCTGGAACAATTTCTCATAATTGTCAGCTCCTGAAAGCCAGATTTCTATGTCTGAGAGCATAACCAAGTCTGGTTTTATTTGCAGATTATGGATGGCACTCCACATCTTCTCCCTTTTCCTCTTTTTTAAATGTAAATGATGGGCAGCTACTTCAAGGTTCTGGATCTTGATTCCTAGGTTATGGCAACCTATTATCATAATACCAATAAGAACTAGTAGCAAATATATCGTTTCAATAATATACCATGCAGAGTGTTTCAGCATATTTCCAGGATTAAAGCCATTCAATTTATGAAGTATTTGATCACTTAGAGATGCAGGGTCCATAAGATCAGTTTTGCTTTTCTGAATATCCTGGATGTGATGATGTAAGATCCAGGCTATTATTATTACTATGTCATATGTCCATTAGATGATTCTTAATTATCTCCCAGTCCCACTGGGAAGTATGATTTTGGTTGCAGTACACAGACATGCTTACAGTCATCATGGCATGTAAGCCTTTGTTTAAATTGGAGAGCAGAAAGTTCATTACTGATATTTGTAGTAGTATCTGTTAAAGCATTTAATTATTTTTTCATTCATTGTACACAAATAGGGTATAACTATCATTTCTCTTGTTGTACATGAAGTAGAGTCATACCATTTGTGAAATCATACGTGTACATAGAATAATGATGTTTGTCTCATTCTATTCTTTCCTTCCCCTCACCCTCTGCCCATCCCTCATTTCCCTCTGCACAATTCATCCTTCCTCCATTCTTTTCTTACCTACTCCCCTCCTTATGTATCATCATCCACTTAGAGAAATCATTTGGTCTTTGATGTTTTGGGATTGGTTTATTTCACTTAGCATGATATTCTCCAATTCCATCCACTTACCTGTGAATGCTAAAATTGCATTCTTTATGACTATATAGTATTCCACTGTGTATATATACCACAGTGTCTTTATCCATTCATCTATTGAAGGGCATCTAGGTTGGTTCCACAATCTAGCTATTGTGAATTGAGCAGTAGGAATATTGATGTGGCTGCATCACTGTAGTATGCTAATTTTAAATCATTTGGTTATAGAATAAGGAGTGGGATAGCTGAATCAAATGGTGGTTCCATTTCAATTTTTCTAAGGAATCTCCATACTGCTTTCCAGAGTGGCTGCACCAATTTGCAACCCCACCAGTAATGTATGAGCATTTTATTTGATTCAATTATTTCATCAATACTTAATTTCTAGGGGCCACAACATCTTGACAGAATGAACTGTGCCCCTCGATATACTTAGTGTGGGAACAGATAGAAGCCTGAAAGAATACATTAAAATATATAGGACCCAAATTATCTTCAAATAAAAAATAACTGTTAGAATGTAAATGTGAATTACTGATCTTTTTAGTGTAGCATCAATTAGTTTGCTGGGCTTTAATTTGGTCTTCATTACATGGTTACTAGTAGTGTAAAGTAATACCCAAACAATAGGGAGTAGTCTAAATTACATGGAGTTTCAAAAATTCAGAATGATTGTGTATATAATCTTATTTTGTATTCTGAAAATAGTCCTTGATAACAACTATTTTCCTAATTTCTTGGATCTTATACTGTATTAAAAATTTAGATTAACCATGATTGCCTGCAAATTCTTTTCAAGAAGACGTCAAAGTGAAAAACATTTAGCGGCAATACAGCCATGTTAGGCATTCCTGACTTTGAACCTTCTAGAGGAAGAGACCATTCTGATATAACTGTCTTTATCAATTTTTGAAAATCAATCCAAACCATATCCATCACTTTTAGAGATTTTATGTATCATTGGCAATGCACATTCCGTTCATTTAGGAAAGGTGCCAAATTCTATTGCAGAACAATTAACGCAGTAAGATATTGGTGGTTATTCCATGGAAATGACTGGCTTGTTATGGGAAATACCATTTTAATAACTGTTTAAACATATACTCTTAAGTTCCAAGGGCCAGTATGATTGGCTGACCTAGGTACTCCCTATGCTGCCTTTTCTTCAAAAGTTACCTTTAAATAGCTAGCATATTCATGATGGGACCAGGATATAGGTAATTTCCCACTGTAGCCAGTATAATTAAATCCAGTAGCATGAATAGATGTAATATGTTTATCTATAAAGTCTCCCATTATATAAATATCATTAGTAGATACAGGAATGGATTTTCCAATCCCCATCACTGGCTGTATTAAAGGTGTATCTGGGAAATAAGTCTAATAAGTTTCCCCATGGATTTCACTTACCTGACAGTTCAATAGAGTTAGCATGGCCACAAACACTGTAGTTGGAGAATTAAGATCTCCTTGTTGTTGAACCATCCTTTCAGTCTGAAGTGTCAGGTCCTTCAACTGTCTCCAAAATGACTGGTGTGTTTTTAAATATATAAATATAGCTTCTACCCTATAATATTATATAATCTGGTGCATTCTATTGCTCTATGTGTCACTCAGCAGCATTGAGAATTTTAATATCACATTTTAAAAACAGTTTTGAAATAATTTCATGAGATTTAGTGGGTTTATATAGGGTTCTGTTTCCCCCTTTCTTATTTCTTAAAATTGTAGAAAAAAAGTTGATGTAAGCTGGGGATAATTAGCCTTAAATTGTAGACAATGGCCTAGCATTGTACAAATATGAAAACCATAAGAAGTGACTTCATAAGTATTTTTATTCGACCAAGAAAATATATGAAAGTTACCTATTTTTAAAGTCTATGTTATTGAGTTGAAGAGGGCATTACAGTAAAAGAAGGTCAAATTTTTATCAAATGTATGATTTGATTTTGTCTCTAATAGTGGGATGAGTGACAAAGTTATAAAATGGAGTCAACAAAGACATGGAAAGTCAGCTTTACAACTTGTTTGTCTTATAGGTAATGGCCTTATTATCTTAAATTAGCTTAAGTTGTTATACTGCAATTGATAGTATCTTTCATGACAGCAATCCAATAAGTAATTCAACAGTCTTACAATTTCATGTCATTGATCTAGCAATCATATTTTAAGGTACTTATGCTAAAATACTTTTTATGCATAAGGATACAACTGTATGAATATCTTAATAACTTTGTTTTTAAAGTAGCAAAAATAATTGAAATGTCCAACAAAAGGTTTTTGATAAATAAACTATATGATAAAAATTCTGACATTAAAAACAATACTCTGAGTGAATATTAACATGTGTAATTTAAAATAATTTTACAAGTTTTAAAAATAGCAATATGATTTTATATGTACATGTATATTTCTAAGCATATGTATGGAAAAGACTTTAGAAGATTATTTACTAAATGTTAATATTAGTAATTCATGGATAGTAGAATTTTAGAGAGTCTTATGTGTATTTAATTTTTCTTAAATGAGTCTCTTGACAAAATTTAGGTAAGGTGTTTTAATTTTGAAACCAATTTTAGTTTCTTATTTGAATATTCATAAAATTCTAAGTATAATTTTTTGGATTAATATAAATTAAGTAAAAATATATAATATTATATATGAAGTATGAAACACACAAGTTTTACCCCATCTTGGGTGAAGGTATAAAAATATTTTTATATCTTATATTGCTAACCTTTAAATAAGCTAGTGTGTCTTAACTGTCTTTTAGAAATATAATTAAGTTTACTTCTCAGTATAGAGAGTAACAAAAATTTTATAACTTATATTTATTTAATTATAAAATATTAAATGATATATTTAAATTTTTTATTATTTTGTTATTATTATATAAGTTTGTAAGAGACCATTATTGTAAAAAGCTTTAGTTTGGAGAACATCACCTTAGTAAAATGCCCTTTTAAATCTTAAACTTTAAAGAATTATTTATTTTGGAAACAAGGATGCAATTAACATAACAAGTTAGTAATAATCATCATAGTTAACTAAAAAATAGTCATTGAAGTTTTTATATTAACCAAATTTATCTTTTGAAGAGAAATTTGAAATCTGGAGTGTAAGGTGGTATTTTAAAATAATAGTTATTGTTTAACCAAAATTGTATAAATCTAATTTCTTTAAAATTTGCTTTTGTAATTAATAAAATTCAACAGACATAAGAAATTATTTTATTGGAATTATAGTAGATCAATCTTTCAATTATTTTCCTTTTTTTAATCCTTCAGAATTTTAGACCTTCTTTATATCAACCAAATTGCAAACATATCTAAGTTTAAATATATTTTAGTTAAGAGTATCTAACATTTTTATATTTAGTATATAATATTTTAACATCCAATTGATGGTCTTTTAGCATTTCATCCTTGAAATCAATAAGTATCTTCTGTAGTAAAGACTTAGATAATTAATCCCATTTTTTTACATTTAACTTACTTCTTCTTAAGTATAAAAGCCAAGACATTAAGCAAATGTAGGCATTGGCTTCAGAACCCATGGCCCTACCACAACCCATGGAGACTTGGTGCCCGATTCTTGCACCTCCCCAATTGCCAACACATGTGGAAGTTGGTGCAACCATCTTGGATTATCCTAGAAGAAGAAGCCACCATCTTTAGGTGTGGCAACTCCTATCCTGAGATGCCTGCTGGAGACTGGAAGCTTATTGTCAGGTACTTCTCATGCATCAGGCTACTGAAGACTGGGAGGTTTGAATAGTATATGATTCTTATAGTGTAGTTTATTTTTTCCTCCTTTTTGAATTTTTAAGTTTTATTTCTTTATTTTTCTGGCTCTATTTTCCTTTTGTTTACCTTTTTCCTTGGAATCTCTTTCTCCCTTTTATCATGCAAACAACCTAGTTCTTTAGATTCAGCTTTTACTCTTCCAATGATATAGTACCTCTATATTCTATATACTCTTTTCTTATCCCACTAACAGTTACATCCTACACCCCTCCTCATCCTCTTTGTCCACCATTAGAAACTATGGACCTCATTGCAAATATATTGGTTATACTGCAGGTAATAATCAAACTCATCCTTTCTGTTTATTATGACAATACTGTTAACATCTTTATAGGGACTAGTAGGTTTAGGGCTGCATATTTTCTGTACTGGGTGCTGCTAATATTGACCTCCCTCTTAACGGAGAGGTTTTAGAAACCTGTAGGGTCACTCTAAGCCTATAGGGGGAAAACTCCAATACCCAAGATCCACACTACTAGAGGGGAAGTTATGTGAACAACATGAAAAAAACAGGGGAAGAAAGTGTTTTGAACAAACCAAGATTCTATATTAATATAAACCAATGACAGCATGGTAGCAGAAATGTCAGAAAAGGAATTCAGAATGTACATAATTAAAATTATCTGTGAAGTAAAAGGAGATAAGAGAGCAAATGCAGGAAATGAATGATCACTCCAATAGTTAAAAGCAAAAGATCATTTCAATAAAGATATAGAGATTCTGGAAAAAACAAAAAACAAAAAAAAAAAAACAGAAACCTTTGAAACGAAGCAAAAAATAAACCAAGTTAAAAATTCAATAGAAAACATCACCAACAGACTAGATCACTTGGAAAACAGAACCTCAGACAATAAGACAAAATATTTAATCTTGAAAATAAAGCTGACCAAACTGAGAAGATGGTAAGAAATCATAAACAAAACCTCCAAGAACTATGGGATATTATGAAAAGATCAAATTTAAGAATTATTGGGATTAAGAAAGATACAGAGATAGAAACCAAATGAATGAACAAAATATTCAATAAAATAATATCAGAAAATTTTCCAAACCTGAAGAATGAAATGGAAAATCAAATACAAGAGGCTTACAGGACACTACATGTACAAAATTAAAACACACCCATACCAAGGCACATTACAATGAAAATGCCTAATATTCAAAATATAGATAGAATTTAAAGACTGAGAGAGAAAAACATCAGAATACATATCGGAGGATACCAATTTGGATATCAGATTTCTCAGTCCAGAGCATAAAAACTAGAAGGGCCTGAAACAACATATTTCAAGTTCTGAAAGAATATGGATGCCAACCAAGAATCTTATACCCTGAAAAACTTACCTTCAGATTTGAAGATGAAATAAAATTTTTCCGTGATGGAAAAAAGTTAAAAGAATATACAAAGAGAAAACCTGCACTAAAGAACATTCTCAGCAAAATCTACCATGAGGAGGAAATGAAACACAACAATGTAAGTTAGCAAAAGGAGGAACTACTCTAAAGGTAATGCCAATTGTAGGAACCCAGAAACCACTCCAGACACAGGAACTCACATAAGAGGGTTTATTAAGCAAACAGAGTGTCTCCCTGCAGAGTAAGAGAGAAAATGAGAGGAAAAGAGAGAAAGTGTGTGCAAGAGAGAATGAGAGAAAAGCAAGGAGGAGAGAGAGAAAAAGTTAGTAGGAGAAAGAAAGCATGAATATTAGGAGAAGAAGAGAGAGAATGAATGTGAGGAGGAGAGAGAGAAAGAGAGAGATAATGGTGGGGAGCTCTCCTTAAGCAGTCAAATTCTGTGGGTTAGCGGGACCAATAATGGAGAAGGATACTTGCAAGCTGATTGATGAACCAATAGCTAGTTAGGATGTTCACAGACTGACAAGAAGTTGAGAGGCAGGGAAATGACTGCAGCATAAAGGGTGGGGGAGCAGCTTTATATTATATTACATTCCCCCGTTTGTTTTCATAAGAAGATCTTTTGTTCTCCAGTTCTTTCCCTCCTTATTTCTCCTTCCTGCCTACATGACTATGCCTGGTTTTGCAGGTGAGATGTAAAAAATACATTCTCCCAGGGGCAATGTCCAACTTCCAGACTTCCAGAGGCAGATGGCTTTCATGGACTTCATTTCCTTGATTTGACTGATCCCCTATTTCTACATTAACTGCCTCTCCCCAATTCTGGCTTCACTCACTCCTCTGGTTTTAGGAACTCCTTACTGCTGTAGGAAAAGGGGGACAATGACTGCTCTGGCTTCTTTGAGCTGGAAGGGGGCAGCATGGGGCAAGCAGTTTAGAGTTCCCTTTTTAGAAATCAGGTTAATCGAGGGGTCCATGGTAGAAGTCTGGTTGGGGAAGAGCAGGTTGTAAAGGCATCTGGGGGTGGGTGCTTCTATGAAAGAAGAACAAAAAGACATGAGTACTGAAATGAGATTAATACAATATAAATGTTGCAGAATCTGGAACATGTCAATGAATATTGTGAAGATGACAGAAGTCAATAATCTATCACCAGGTGGTGGATGAATTGAGAAGTTGTTCCTATAGCAAGGTGTAACAAAGGTTGGAGAGGACAAGGCCTTTATTTGGGAACTTTAACATTGTCCAGGTTATCAGGAATGTAAACACAACATTTAACTCTTAATGTCATTGATGTTCCCAGAAAATATAGTTAAGCTACTTAATGTCATCTGATTTTTGTAAAATATTCTTTATTGGTATAACCTGTGTTTAGTAGAGATCTCTATACTTCTGTTACTAGCAAACATAGATGAAGTCCACCTGTGTCTGTAGGCCTTAAACTGACTAAAAACTTCTGAGTCTTGCAGTTTCTCTTGATAGTTATCAGACACATTTGTCTAAGAATCTCTCTTTTGTAGCTTTCAGTCTTTATTCTAGTGGGCTAACACAAGTGTACATCTTAAGTTACATTTAACTATTATTTCTTTTAAATGCCCAAGAAAGGCTATATTTTGGATTAAACTATTTTATTAGGTGTCCAGGATCAAGTTGGTCAAAGTGACCTGTTCCTGTCTGTTAAAGAGTCAGCTGAGTTCCCACAGGGATCACTCGTAGAGAATTTAAGGTCAGCTTCTTAGTTCTGTCATGCTGTTGGTTAGGTAGGGTCTCCTTGATGAGGTGGCTTCCCTTGAAAGCATCAGGGATGTCTCCCTTTTTCCATGACCCTCCTCTGCAGCAGTTGCACTGATTGACTTTTCATCCTCTAGTGGCCTCATCACCTCCCTGATCCAGAGGTCTTGTGACCCAGAGTTGCAAAGCTCCTTAGAGAAGTCCTCTTGTTCCCTGGGTTCAGGCTGACTTTGAGGGCAAGATACTGGTTTTTCTTGGCCTCTGTATTTAATTTCAATCTCTAAGTTTGATCTTAACCATCCAGCAAGCCAGTCTTACCAGTCATAAAGTAAGAGTGCTGGGCTTTAATTTCAATGTCTATGACTTTACAGTTATTTACCCCTTTTCTCTAATTGAGGTCTACATTATCTGTCCTATAAGTGATTCTGCAAAATATTAATCCGGCAACAGTTAGAGTTTACAAGAAAAATACAAGATGGAATCACCAATAGTAAAACATTCAGTTTATGCAATAGCTATCTTGAATTTTAGCTGAGTTATTCATTATATCCCTTGTTTGAGATCACAGTAATTTTTACAACAAACATCAAAATTTTGAACACAACTTTAAATGAGTTAAAGTCTGGCTTACTTTGGAGTCATTCTAACATGTAGCAGGGTGAGGCAGAGCCTTATCTCAGATAAGGCAGCGCTCTTCACAAATTTTCCTGAGTCTATATGAACATTAGTTAATACAATTTAACATTAGATGTAAAACATGAATTAAAGACAGGCTGAGAGAGCTTTTAACTTTTCTTTTGTGTGGCAAAATGGCAAAATGCTTTCATGTTTCACGATATTAACCGTTAAAAAATCAGGCTCTCACTAACTTTTAGAAATACATTTACATTTGAATTTTTTTTATCTCAGTGTAAAAAGTAACAAATTTTACATATACCCTATTGATGATAGGTCCTATAATAGAACACTAAATGATAGAAATAAATCTTATAAGTTTAAAATTACCATTACAAACAAGTTTAATTTGGAGAATAGCAGCTTGATACATTTTCTGCTTTAAAGGCTTGTATACCTGGAAAATATGAACACATTTAATATACAAAGAATGACCATTCCACAATTATTACCAAATTTAGTTTTTAAAGAAAAATTTAGACTCTGTAACATAGTACAATACTTTGACAGTTGTTTTTTAACCATAATTGTATAAACCCCAATTTTTAAGACTAGTTGTTCTAAAGAATAGAACTTAAGAGACATATGAAGAGTAAATTTTACCAACCTATGAAAACACCAATAATGTTTAAGTATGTTACTCCATGGAATTTAAAGAGTTGAGAGTACTTGGTGTTATTTAATAAGTAGCATTTTAATTTTGTAAATTAATCAGAGTCTCTAACAAACACATTTGAGTAATCCCATACGTGTAAACTCTAATTCACTCATCTTATTGTAAAAAAAACCCAAGATATCAGACAAGGTACCAACAGTATTTGCTGTCTCTTTCCTATTGAAGAAAAGTCCTAGAAAAATTGATGTTAGACATTTTATAAATATCAACATTTTATTTGTTTGACCACCTAGAGACTTCTGAGTTAATTTTAAAGACATTTTACTTCTATTAGGTTACCCAATTTAAATTGAACCTTCTTAAATCACATGAATTAAAAGTATTTTGATCCATTTTTTTAAATTTTAATTTTATGCATGCTTATATTTAACACAAAAGCAAAGTCCTTGTAATGTTTCTCTCCAATGCAATGTAGCAGATATTCAAAAATAACTCTAGAGTTGGATAAAGAACTGATCAAAAATCATTAACCTAGGTATGTAGGATCAAAATAATGAGCTCAAAAATATAACATTTAAGAAAAACAAGAGTCCTAGAAGAAAAATTATAATGGCCATTAATTATAGCATGAGAGAGTGAGAAAAAGAAGGGCAGAGAGGAGAGGCGAGAGGGAGAGATAAAGTGTTCTGTGTTGCAGCCCAGGAGAAATTTAAAATTGACACTTTATTTTTTTCCTTGTGTTTGAGACTGGTCTCCCACTGTGCCTTCTGGCTTCTTCCATTTACATTTCAATGTAAGCCTTGACTGAGATCTGAAAGGAGCTGAGATAACAGGTTCTAGCAGAAACTTGATGCCTAGGGCATTTTAACCATTTTTCCTGGTTAGTAATCAATCAGGTTTGGATGCAGAAAATTGTAAAGCATTATCTCCCACTACTTTTGAGGAATGGGGTTGTTCTATCATACTCCTTATTGTGACATGCCATTGACTGTTGGGCTTGTTACTCCCTTCACACCGGCCTCCTCCCATAGTGGGGACTAGAATATATATGCGGGACCTTGTGGCAGGAGGACTAGGTGGGCTGGGCAGGGGAATGGAAGCAGAAAAAGAATGGGATAAAGGAGATGGAGAAGCAGGGGCCAGAGGGGCCTCTGTCACAGCGGACCAGTATTAGAGTGGTTTGTTAGCTGAGTGGAAGTTGGAGGAGGAGGAAGAGGGATTAAGAGGGGAAGAAGAAGACAAAGGGAGGCATTTGGGAGTTTGCAAGAAGAGCAAAGAAGCGCAAGAAAGAAGAGACTTGAAGATAAGGAATCCCTTTCCATCTGCCCTCTCATTCACAGAAGCTGTGTGCCATTACATGGCCATTTTGGATTGATTATCTAAAGGGTACTATGGCCAAGTATCATTAAGTTTTGATGGCTTTAAGTCAGGGGTCAGACCAAAGGTTCTAAAGTAGTCTAATCCCAGGGGAGTGAATCTGCTGGAATGGAGGACCCAGATCCCATGGTGGAGACTGATACAGCTGAGTCTGTGGCCAGGGTGTCCCAAGGCCAGAGTAGTCGGCTGGAGACAAGAAGGCAGCACAGTGATGGTGTCGTCACACAAGCATCAGTCTGTGTGCCTGGCAAAAGCCGAGAGAGTTGAGGACCTGTGTTGGAGTTTTCAAGAATAAATGCAAGCATGAAGAGGGGCCTCAACCCTGAGAGAGAATCTCCACCATAAAATCAGGAACCCACCCAGCAGATAAGACTGACTAAGGGCGCCAGCCATATCTATAAAAGTCGTGACTGGGAGGTACTCCATGCCTCAGCTACCTTGAGGGCCCCAGACACTCAACAGTTGCTTCTCAGGTCAGCAGAGGAGTGTTTAAGTCAACCTAGGGGAACCCGCCTAGGGAAATCACCAATCTGAAATCCAGTGATGAATGCAGAGCAGAGCAGAGTGTCCAGGCGAATTAAAGGTGAGGCTGTGTTCGGGGGGCACTGTGGCATCAGATGGGATTCCACTTGCTTAAGAGACAGTGGAAGAGCCCATCCAAGTCACGGCACCAATGTAAGAATCCAGAAACCACTCCGGACACGGGAACTCACATAAGGGAGTTTATTAAGCAAACAGACAGAATGTCTCCCTGCAGGGTGAGAGAGAAAATGAGAGAAAAAGAGAAAGGGCACACACAATAGAGAGTTAGAGAAAGTGAGGAGGAGAGAGAGAGAAAGTGAGTAGGAGAGAGAAAGCATGAATGTGAGGAGAAGAGAGATAATGAATGTGAGAAGGAGAGAGAGAGAGGAAAAAAAATGGCAGGGAGCTATCCTTAAGCAGTCAAATTCCATGGGTTAACAGGACCAATAATGGAGAAGAATACTTGCAAGCTGACTGATGAACCAATAGCTAGTTAGGATGTTCCCAGACTGACAAGAAGTTGGGAGGTGGGGAAATGACTGCAGCATAAATGGCAGGGGAGCAGTTTTATATTATATTACACCAATCAAGGAGAAAACCAAGCCAAGTTAAAAACTGAAACTAAGCCAAAATGACCAGGAAAGCAAATCATATCTCAATAGTACCGTGAATGTTAAAGGCCTAAACTCATCAATCAAAAGACATAGACTGGCAGACTGGATTAAAAAGAAGACCCAACAATATGCTGCCTTCAAGAGAATCATCTCATAGAAAAAGATCCCCACAGATTAAAAGTGAAAGGATGGGGAAAAATATACCATGCACATAGATGCAGTAAAAGAGCAGGGGTTTCCAGTTCCATCTTTATAATCAGATAAAGTAAACTTCAAGCCAAAGTTAGTCAGAAGGGATAAAGAAGGACATTTCTTACTACTTAATTGGCAATTAGCAAGACATAAGGATCATAAATATTCATGCCTCAAACAATAGCATGTTCATGCCCATCAAACAAATCATTCTCGATTCCAGGAACCAAATAGACCACAACACAATAATACTGGTTAAACACACTGCTCTCACCACTGGATAGATGGTCCAAACAAAAACTGAACAAAGAAACCATAGAACTCAACAACAAAATCAATAACAGACTTAACAGACATACATAGGATATTCCATTCATCAACCAGTGAATATACTTTCTTCTCAGCAGGACACAGAACTTTCTCTAAAATATACCATGTGTTATGCCACAAAGCAACCCTTAGTAAATATTAAAATAATAGAGATAATACCTGGTATTCTATCAGATCATAATGGAATGAAATTGGAAATCAATGGCAAAATAAAAAACAGAAACAACTCCAATACCTGGAGACTAAATAATATTCTATTGAATGAAGCATGGATAACAGAAGATATCAGAGAGGAAATAAAAAAATTCTTAAAGGTAAAGGAGAGTGAGGATACAACATATCAAAATCTCTGGGACACTATGAAAACAGTACTAAGAGGAAAATTCATTTCATAGAGCACATTTAAGAAAAGAATAAAAGGTCAACAACTAAATGACCTAACATTATATCTTAAAGCCCTAGAAAAAAAAAAAGAACAGATCAACACCAAAAGTAGTAGAAATAATTAAAATCATAACTGAATTCAATGAAGTTGAAACAAAAAAATTCAAATAATTGACACGACAAAAAGTTGGTTCTTTGAAAAAGTAAACAAAATAGATAAGCCCTTAGCCACACTAATGAAGAGGAGAGAGAAAACTTAAATTACTAAAACTCATGATGAAAGGGAAATATCATGACAGACACCTTTGAAATACATAACATAATTAGAAGCTACTTTGAAAAGCTATACTCCAACAGAATAGAAAATATTGAAGACATCGACAATTTTTTAGAGACATATGATCCTCCCAAACTGAATCAGGAGGACATACACAATTTAAAACAGATCATTTTCAACCAATGAAATAGAAGAAACCATCAAAATCCTACCAAGAAAAGCCCAGGACCAGACAAATTCTCAGCTGAGTTCTACAAGACCTTCAAAGAAGAACTTATACCAATACTTCTCAAAGTATTTCATGAAATAGAGAAGGAGGAAACCCTTCCAAACTCATTTTATGAAGCTAATATCACTCTCATACCAAAACCAGACAAGATACATCAAGGAAAGAAAATTTTAGAGCAATATCTCTGATGAACATAGACACAAAATTCCTTAACATAATTCTGGCAAATAGCATACAAAAACATATTAAAAAGATAGTGCACCACAATCAAGTGGGATTCATCCTGGGGATGCAGAAATCAATAAACATAATTCATCACACCAATAGACTTAAGATTAAGAATCATATTATTTCAATGGATGCTTAAAAAAGGATTTGACAAAATACAACACCCCTTATGCTCAAAACATTTGAAAAAATAGGGATAGTAGGAACATACTTCAATGTTAAAAAGGTTCTCTATGCCAAGCCCACAGCTGACACCTTTCTAAATGGAGAAAAACTGAAAGCATTCCCTCTAAAAACTGGAACAAGGTAGAGATGACCTCTTTCATCACTTCTATTCAACATCATCCTTAAAACACTAGCCAGAGCAATTAGACAGACCAAAGAAGTTAAAGGGATACAAATAGGGAAAGAAGAACCCAAGCTATCATTATTTGCTAATGACATGATTCTATATTTACAGGATCAAAAAAACCCCACCAGAAAACTTCTAGAACTTATAAATAAATTCAGCAGAGTAGTAGGATATAAAATCAAACACACATAAATTTAATGCATTTCTATTCATAAGTGATGAATCCTCTGGAAGAAAAATTAGGAAAATTACTCCATTCACACAACAGCTTCAAAAAATAAATAAATAAATAAAACACTTGGGAATCAATCTAACAAAAGAGGTGAAAGTGCTCTACAATGAAAACTACAGAAAACTGAAGAAAGAAATTAAAGAAAATCTTAGAAGATGGAAAACTCTCCCATGTCCTCGGATAAGCAGAATTAATATTGTCAAAATAGCCAAATTTAAATTTTATATGATCTAATCACAAGGCTGATTTGAAGTCCAACAATAAGAAGAAAACTCAAAAATATTTTGGGTTGTTGGCTTTTGTCCTAATGATTGTTATTCACCCTTAAAAATCATTCCTAAAAAGCAAAAAATTAATCCTTTAAAAGCACAATTAGAGCATCTTTATTAACTTCAGAATTTTTCTCATTTAACTTTGGTTACAGAAAATCTAATTGAGAGAATGGGAGAAAGCATTGTTGAAAACAGTGAACTGCAGTTTGTTAACAGACACGTGGTACACCTGTTAGGTGAGATCAGCCTGTAAGATATTTATTTTATTTATTTTTTCCAGCTAGTTGTTGATCAGGGAAGTAGAAGATGGTAGCTAAGATTTTAATTTCCTTTTCTTCTCTTGCTGCAGAATTAAGAATAATTAGCTTTCAAGTCAGGGGAGCAGCAGGGAGGAGCTAGAAATGAGCCCTTGAAGACCTCACCATTCTGCCACTTTTTTCTGAATCCCCACAGCCTTTGCCATGGCACCTCTGATCCATGTGCCATTTCTCCTCCCATCTTAGTGACCTGACTCTGAGGGGCTCTGCCTGGGCAGAAACCAACCATGCCCTCTAAGAGTAGGTGGCATTCTGTGAGCTTTCCTGGTGGCTCCTGTCTGCTTCCTCCCATTTTTCCCATTCAGGATCAGAAACCATGCCACTTCTGCAGCACCAGAAGCTGTGGCAGGTACACACATATTTAAACAGGAAACTTGCCAATTAATTTCTCCTTCTTAAGGTAGGGATTTGCCCTGAATTCCTAATTAGTTTCTTTTCTCCCAGCAGTTTAAATTTCCACATTTATCTTAGATAACTTAGGCTCTACATTCAGGTTAAGTTGCATAGTCAACCTCTGTAGTGTTCCAGCAGATTGAAACTGCAAGATGAAGGCAGTCAAGGCACGCAGGTTCACTGACAGTCTGTACAATTTAAAGTGACCAAGTTTGTTAACACTTTTAAGAATCGTAGGAGATCCAAGATGGCGGACTAGAGGGAGGCTGCATTCCTTGTCACTCTGTAACTCTGGTTTCAAGCAAAGAATATCTGTTTCTTAGTGAGACAGTTTTTGCTGCTTATCAATCTCCTGCTGTTACCCCATTTGTCTGTTGTGATCACCTGCAGTCTGCCAGCATATCAACACCTTTTTTGGGTGCAGATTGCTCACTGTCAGGCGCCTATCATCCACCATTTGCCTGCCTCTTGCCTGTCCATCACCTGCCTTACACCTATCCATCACCCACCGCATGAGTTCACCTCCTGATCATCCAACAACAGTCAGCAAACTGATTGCTGACCGCCAGTGGAGCACCAGCTGCCTGCTGTTGCCTGGAAGTTCTCTGTTATAGTGCCTGCATGTTTGATTACACACAACTGCCGCCATTTTGAGACAACAGCCAGGCCCCATAGACCCCTGGCCGGACTGACTGAGCCCCGTCTCCAGGATCCCACAGCCCAATCGATCACTCCCTGCCTCTGGGGCCCTCACATTGACTGACTGCTCCCTGCCACCAGGACCCCCAGAACAACTAACTGACCCTATCACCAGGACCCCAGAACGACTGATTGCACCCGGCCTCCAATATCCCACAACCACACCAAACACACTCACTCGACCTCCAGAACCCCTGCCTGACCAACTGCACCCCACCTCCAGGACCTCCAGCTGACCACGTCCATACCCCGAGCTGCAGCTCACCATTTGCCAACACATTTGGAAGCCAGAGCGGCCATCCTGGATAATCCTGGAAGCCGTAGCTCCCATCTTTAGGTGGGGCAAATCCCATCCTGAGATGCCTGCTGGAGACTTGAAGCTCATTGTCAGGTACCTCTCATACATCAGGCTACTGAAGACTGGGAGGTTTCATTACTATATGACTGTTATACTGTAGATTTTCTTTTTTCTCCTTATTGAAAATTTTGTTTTTATTTCTTTACTTTTCTTGTTCTCTTTTCCTTTTGTTTACCTGTTCCCTCAGAGTCTCTTTCTCCCTTTTTTGCATGCTAACATCCAATTTCTTTTGATTACACTCTCACCCTTTCTATTTTCTGGGACTTCTGTATATTCTTTTCTTATCCCATTAACAGCTACATCCTACATCCCTCTGCATCCTCTTTGTCCTCCATTAGAAACTGCAGACCTTATTGCAAATCTGTTTGTTTTACTGAAGATAATATTTGAACTCATTCTGTTTATTATGACAATTTTGTTATTGACCTCATAGGGGCTATTTGATCTAGGATTGCATAGTGTCTGAATCAGGCACTGGTAATATTGATCTCCCCTTAAAGAAAAGGTTTTGGAAACTAATAGGGCCACTATAAGCCTATAGGGGTAAACCTGCAATAACCCAGATTTGCATTGCTAGAGGGGAAGATACATGAACGACATGAAAAAACAAGGGAAGAAAATGATCCAAACAAATCTAGATTCTATATTAATAGAATCCAATGACAGAATGGTAGAAGAAATGACAGAAAAGGACTTCAGATTATACATGATTAAGATGATTCGCGAAGCAAAGGATGAGATAAGAGAGCAAATGCAGGCAATGAATGATAATATCAATAAACTGAAAGAGCAACTGCAGAAGCAAAATATCATTTCAACAAAGAGATAGAGATTCTCAAAAAAAAAAAAAAAACAGAAATTCTTGAAATGAAGGAAACAATAAACCAGATAAAAAACTCAACGGAAAGCATCACCAAAAGACTAGACCACTTGGAAGACAGAACCTCAGACAATGAAGAAAAAATATTTAATCTTGAAAATAAAGTAGCCCAAACAGAGAAGATGGTAAGAAATCATGTACAGAATCTCCAAGAACTATGGGACATCATGAAAAGACCAAATTTAAGAATTATTGGGATTGAGGAAGGCACAGAGATACAAACCAAAGGAATGAACAACCTATTCAATGAAATAATATCAGAAAATTTCCCAAACCTGAAGAATGAAATGGAAAATCAAATACAAGAGGTTTACAGAACACCAAATGCACAGAATCACAACAGATCCACATAAGGGCACATTATAATGAAAATGCCTAACATTCAAAATAAAGATAGGATTTTGAAGGTCATGAGAGAAAAGCATCAGATTACATATGGGGGAAACCAATACGGATAGCAGCAGACTTCTCAACCCAGACCCTAAAAGCTAGAAGGGCCTGGAACAACATATTTCAAGCTCTGAAAGAACATGGTTGCCAACCAAGAATCCTATACCCAGCAAAACTACCCTTCAGATTTGAAGATGAAATAAAATCCTTCATGATAAACAAAAGCTAAAATAATTTACAAATAGAAAGCCTGCACTACAGAATGTTCTCAACAAAATACTCCATGAGGAGGAAATGAAAAACAACAAGGGAGGTCAGCAAAGAGAGGAACTACCTTAGAGAAAAACAACTCAAAGAAGAAACAAAGCCAAGTTAAAAACCTAAAATAAGCCCAAATGCCTGGGAATACAAATCTTATCTCAATAATAACCCTGAATGTTAATGGCCTAAACTCATCAATCAAAAGACATACACTGGCAGAATGGATTAAAAAGAAAGACCCAACAATATGCTGCCTGCAAGAGGCTCATCTCATAGAAAAAGACATCCACAGACTAAAGGTAAAAGGATGGGAAAAAACCTACCACACACATGGACTCAGTGAAAAAGCGGGGGTTTCCATCCTTATATCAGATAAAGTGGACTTCAAGCCAAAGTTAGTGAGAAGGGATAAAAAAGGACATTTCATACTGCTTAAGGGAACCATAAAACAGGAAGACATAATGATAGTAAATATTTATGCCCCAAACAATGGTGTATCCCTGTACATCAAACAAATCCTTCTCAATTCCAGGAATCAAATAGACCACAACACAATAATTCTGGGTGACTTTAACACACCGCTGTCACCACTACATAGATCTTTCAAACAAAAAACAAACAAAGAAACCATAGAACTCAATAACACAATCAATAACCTAGACTTAATAGACATATATAGACTATTCCATCCATCACGGAGCAAATTCACTTTCTTCTTAGCAGCACATGGACTTTCTCTAAAATAGACCATATGTTATACCACAAAGCAGCCCTTAGGAAATGCAAAAAAAAAAAAAAAAAAAAGAGAGATACTGCCTTGTGTTTTATCAGATCATAATGGACAGAGAGTAGAAATCAATGACAAAATAAAAAACAGAAATTACTCCAACACCTGGACACTAAATAATATGCTATTGAATGAAACATGGATAACAGAGATAACAGAGATAAAAAAAATTCTTAGAGGTCAATGAGAATGACGATACAACATATCAAAATCTCTGGGACACTATGAAAATGGTACTAAGAGGAAAATTCATTGCATGGAGTACATTCCAGAAAAGAATAAAAAGTCAACAACTAAATGACCTAACATTACAGCTCAAAGCCCTAGAAAAAGAAGAACAGAATAACAGCAAAAGTAGTAGAAGACAGGAAATAATTAAAATCAGAGCTGAAATCAATGAAATTGAAACAAAAGAAATTATTCAAAAATTGACAAACAAAAAGCTGGTTCTTTGAAAAGTAAACAAAATAGGCAAAACCTTAGCCACACTAACAAAGAGAAGGAAAGAGAAAACTCAAATTATTAAACTTCATGATGAAAAAAGGAAATATCACAACAGACACCACTGAGATACAGAACATAATGAGAAACTACTTTGAAAATCTGTATTCCAACAAAGTAGAAACTACCGAAGACATTGACAAATTTCTAGAGACATATGCTCCTCCCAAACTGAACCAGGAGGACATACACAATTTAAATAGATCAATATCAAGCAATGAAATAGAAGCTATTAAAAACCTACCATCCAAGGAAAGCCCAGGACCAGAAGGATTCTCAGCCAAGTTCGACAAGACCTTCAAACAAGAACTCATTCCAATACTTCTTAAAGTGTTCCAGGAAATAGAAAAGGAGGGTACCCTACCAAACTCATTCTATGAAGCTAATATCACCCTCATACCCAAACCAGGAAAGACACATCAAGGAAAGAAAATTTTAGACCAATATCCTTGATGAATATAGATGCAAAGATCCTTAACAAAATATTGGCAAACCGTATCCAAAAACATATTAAGAAAATTGTGCACCACGATCAGGTGGGCTTCATCCCTAGAATGCAAGGATGGTTCAATATCCGTAAATCAATAAAAGTAATCCATCATGTCAATGAACTTAAGGATAATAATCATAAGGTTATTTCAATTGACGCAGAAAAAGCATTCGACAAAATACAACATCCCTTCATGCTCAAAACACTAAAAAAAATAGGGATAGTAAGAACATACCTGAACATTGTAAAGGCTATTTATGCTAAGCCCATGGCCAACATCATTCTTAATGGAGAAAAACTGAAACCATTTCCTTTAAAAACGGGAACAAGACAGGGATGTTCTCTTTCACCACTTCTATTCAACATTGTCCTCGAAACTCTAGCCAGAGCAATTAGACAGACTAAAGAAATTAAAGGAATACAAATAGGAAAAGAGAACTGTAAGCTGTCACTATTTGCTGGTGACATGATTCTATATTTAGAGGATCCAAAAAATTCCTCCATAAAACTTCTAGACCTCATCAATGAATTCAGAAAAGTAGCAGGCTATAAAATCAACACGCATAAATCTAAAGCATTTTTATACACGAGTGATGAAACATCTGAAAGGGAGATGAGGAAAACAACTCCATTTGCAATAGCCTCAAAAAAGTAAATAATTGGGAATCAATCTAACAAAAGAGGTAAAAGGTCTCTACAATGAAAACTTCAAAACATTGAAGAAAGAAATTGAGGAAGACCTTAGAATATGGAAATATCTCCCATGTTCTTGGATAGGCAGAATTAATATTGTCAAAATGGCCATACTAAGAAAAGTGCTATACAGATTCAATGCAATTCCAATTAAAATCCCAATGATATACCTTACAGAAATAGAGCAAGCAATAATGAAATTCATGAATAAGAAACCCAGAATAACTAAAGCAATCCTTAGCAGGAAGAATGAAACAGGGGGTATCGAAATACCAGAACTTCAACTATATTACAAAGCAATAATAATAAAAACAGCATAGTATTGGTACCAAAATAGACAGGTAGATCAATGGTACAGAGTAGAGGACATGGACACAAACCCAAATAAATACAATTTTCTCATACTAGACAAAGGGGCCAAAAATATGCAATGGAGAAAAGATAGGCTCTTCAACAAATGGTGCTGGGAAAACTGGAAATCCATATGCAACAGAATGAAACTAAACCCCTATCTCTCACCCTGCACAAAAATCAACTCACAATGGATCGAGGACCTTGGAATCAGATCAGAGACCCTTCATCTTATAGAAGAAAAAGTAGGTCCAAATCTTCAACATGTCGGTTTAGGATCAGACTTCCTTAACAGGACTCCCATAGCACAAGAAATAAAAGCAAGAATCAACAACTGGGATAGATTCAAACTAAAAAGCTTTCTCTCAGCAAAGGAAACTATCAGCAATGTGGAAAGAGAGCCTACAGAGTGGGAGAAAATCTTTGCCACTCATCTTTCAGATAAAGCACTAATTTCCAGAATATACAAAGAACTCAAAAAACTCTACACCAAGAATACAAATAACAAAATCAACAAATGGGCTAAGGAAATAAAGAGATACTTCACAGAAGAAGAACTACAAGCAATCAACAGATATATGAAAAAATGTTCAACATCTCTAGTAATAAGAGAAATGTAAATCAAAACTACCCTAAGATTCCATCTCACCCCAATTAGAATGGCGATTATCAAGTATACAAGCAACAATAGGTGTTGGAGAGGATGTGGGGAAAAATGTACACTCATACATTGCTGGTGGGGTTGCAAATTAGTGCAGCCACTCTGGAAAGCAGTATGGAGATTCCTCAGAAAGCTTGGAATGGAACCACCATTTGGCCCAGCTATCCCACTCCTTGGCCTATACCCAAAGGACTTAAAATCAGCATACTACAGATATACAGCCACATCAATGTTCATAGCTGCTCACTTCACAATAACCAGATTGTGGAACCAACCTAGATGTCCTTCAATTGATGAATGGATAACGAAACTGTGGTATATATATACAATGGAATATTACTCAGTTATAAAGAATAGTAAAATTAATGCATTTGTAGACAAATGGATGAAATTGGAGAATATCATGCTAAGTGAGATAAGCCAATCTCAAAAAACCAAAGGACGAATGATCTCACTGATAAGCAGATGATGACACATAATGGGGGGTGGGAGATGGACAAGAATGAAGGAAGGAGGGACTGTATAGAGCAAAAAGCGGGGTGGGACGCGTGGGGGAGAAGGAAAAAATAACAGAATGAATCAAACACCATTACCCTATGTAAATGGTATGCCTTTACTTCATGTACAAACAGAAACAACATATATCCCATTTGTTACAATAAAAATAAATAAAAAAAAAGAATCGTAGAAGTTGCACTCTCTTTACCGCATTTCCACTCTGACTACGTTATTTAGTACAGCTGAATAGATTTCTTTTTACTCTCTGGCTAAGTAGAGAGCCAATACCCCATGCTTAATATCACGCTATAAAACATTCCTCTCTCTTCCTCTCAATATGCTATTCACAGGGGCATGCTTTCCATGAAAGAGGGCCAACACCCACCTTTAATCTACCTCTTCTGAATTCCTTTCCAACAGTCCCTGTTCAGGTACCAGTTATCACCACATTTCCCATGTGAATGAGGGAAAGGTTCGTGTCAGAGGGATGGGCTGGCTATAAATTAATCACTATGAAATTTATTTAATAAGAATAAAACAACAGGAGACAATTATCTTTTGAATCAGGGGGCCTATTGGGTTGAGCCATGCTAAAGGGTCTGGCTAACAAAATGGAGGAGCCCACATTTCCTTTATTTATAGCAGTACAGATCAAAGGGGGATCAGTAGGAGCTTCTTCCCTAAGAAACAGGATGGGGTGGAGTTAAGCAAGCCACTTTGCTTAGCGGTTCATCCCAGCAGGGCCTGCAAATTCTGGTGGTGAACCACTGCACAGAAACCACATACTCCAGGCAATCTGGAACAATTTTTCATGATTGTCAGTTCCCAAGAATCAGATTTCCATGTCTGATAGCTCGACCCAGCCTGATTTTATCTGTAGACCCAAATCCATGGATGGTGCACTACACACAGCCATATCAATATTTATAGCAGCACAATTCATAATAGCTCAATTATGGAATCAACCCAGATACTTGTCAATAGATGAATGGATTAGGAAATTGTAGTATATATATACACACACAATGGAGTTCTACTCAGTCATTAAAAAAACGAAATTTTGGCATTTGCTGAAAAACGGATGAAAATAGAGAATATCATACTAGTGAAATTGGCCAAACTCAGAAACCCAAAGGTGTAATGTTTTCTCTCATATGCAGAAGCAAAAGTAAAATAAAGGAAAGTGGGAGGGAAGGATAAAATTACATAAAGAACCAAGAGAATACAAATAGTGGAGCAGAAGGAAGCCAGTAGAGTAGAGGAGGAGAAAGGGAGAGGGGAAGGAGGATGGGAGGGAAAAGGGGGAGGTGAAAGGGTGGATCATGAACTGAAGTCAATTTCCATGCATGCATGAGTTTATCCAGATGAATCGAAGTGCTATGTATACCCATGGAACTCTAATAAAAAAAATCTATATCAGGGAAGCCAAGCCCCAGATTATCAAAAATAACACACCAATGAATGATACTATCCCTCACCTGAAACACATTAAAATAGAGGCATCTAAGACAATGACATGGTGGCACACTGACCACCATAGTCAGACTACCGGGGAAATTCTTCCCAAGAGACAGGTGATGAACTCTTTGACTATGTCCCAGGGGCTTTAACTCAGCTTGAAAATAAATAAATAAATAAATAAATAAATAAATCCATAGAGATACCTTAGGCTATGTAACTTTTATGATTTCTGGGCACTTTCTTGCTTTTCATTTCTGAATCACATTTTCTTCTGTCTTTGTGGATTATTAAAGCTGATATGGGAAGTGAAGTTTTGGAATAACTATTAAGAGTTTGTAAACATCATCAATGACAGTCTCAATAAAATGGATGTTTTTGTCACTTGGAAAATGGATTAGAATTCTGTAGATTTGGGAATATATTATCAAACAATAATTCTGCTACTATCAGAGCTGTAAATCTTCAATAATGAAAATCTTCAGTTCAGGCCTCCAAATAAGTGAACAATAAGAAAATATTTAAAATCTTTTGAGTAGATAGTTATCATTTGCAAGTCTCATAGGATCTCTGGAGCTCATATTATTGCATATGTCCCACTTTTGTAGGTTTTTCTGTGTTATGATAGTGACAGAAAACACCTAGAATTTTAGTAGATATTCACAAAAATTGATTAAATATTGAGAAACATGCCTGTTGTCTTTTGGTGGTCATTAATTTCACATATAAAATTGTTAAGTGTCCACTTAAGAGTCTCTGGTACCACTAACTATTCATCATTAAAAGTGCCTTAATTTATCCTCCTGTTATTTTAAGCAAGAGTTTCCCCATATTTATTTTCTGATTTTGGAGTCAGTTACTGGTGTTCAATCACTAGCCTTTTTGAAGTTTACCGTACTCTTGACAGCTGGGATATCAAGCAACTAGGGTCCTCCTGGGGCCACTATCCAGTGCAGAATCAGTCACAGCATGTACTTGGGCCTTCATGCCACCTTTTTCTGTCTAAGATTTTATATTTCAGATCATCATCTTCTTACAAAACTCTAGAGTACGCAAATATTTCTTAGCATTTGACTTTCTTTACTGAGGCCCTTAATAAGATAAAGAATGTCTGTTTCAAAAATACCCCAAACGCTAGACCACTGCAAAATCATACCTGACACTAGTGTACAGATTAATCCTAGTATCTACCTAATCATAAACTTTGATGAGCAAAATTACTTACATCATTTGCCATATTTTTTTTTTTGGTCTCTGGTGTAAGTTCTTTTATATTTCCAGTCTGATACTTTCTTTTAAGTATTTGGCTATAACTCATCAACAAATAAAATGTACTCTGTCTATATTTTTTTGAAAGATGTCTAATGCCTCTTGGGGGGGAATCTAGATAGTTCTGGGCAAGACTAAACAGTCACGAGTTTGTCTTGCTCACAGGCATGGAGTAAGAGTATCAGGACAATAGCAGCAATGAATAAAAGCATGAGGGAGAAAGCAACAGTTTCATAAGAAACAGGCCGAATTGCTGAAAAATGTAGTGTATTGTTTTTAACAAAATGTGAATAACATAAGGGAAATCTTAGTTCACTTTGTGCTTCAAACTGGATAATTTATTAAGATTGAAATGTATTCTCATAGTTTGGAAGTCTGGGGAGTTCAAAATAAAGGAACCAGCATCTGGTGAGGATTTTCTTGCTACATCCTTATATGGTGGAAGGTGGAAGGGCAACAGAGAATAAGCTAATGCTGAATGAAGCCTCAAAGGATCTTTATCCAAATAATGAACAGCCATCGTGGTCTAATCATTCCTTAAGGCTTCACTACCAAATTAGTAACACCTGAAGTTTAGAGTGGGCACAATCAAAACATAGCAAGGGCCATTAACTGTAAGGATGACTTCAAAACTAGAAGCGATGTGGCCAGAAGCCTGCACTAACTTAGTTGGCTTTTCTATTAGGCTTGACAAGGTAGGTGGTTGCTTTGCTACCAAATCAGCAGAAAGACTATGGTAAGCTAATAATCTCAGATGTCTCCCAAGAAGTGGAAGCACCACACCACACAAGAAAAACGTCACTACTCATACAAAAGTTAGAACATGTTATAAGATAGGTAAGAGTGAAGAGGTTGGGGAGGGGTACTGAAGAACTAATTTTAAATTACAAAATATTTGGATTTAATTTCTTTTAAATTGGTGTCCATTAGTGAAGGCTTGGTTGAATCAGTGCAGAAACAGTGGAAATCATTTTGCTTTTAGCCTTTTGACCTTTGGATTTGGCATTTTTATCTTGTGATACTAGAGGGTATTGTGGAAACTTGGTTATTAGTGGTTTGGATGGACAAATCTGAACTTGATGAATTTATCCCATCAATTTCTCATTAGAATTTTTGACCCATGAGGAGTTCAGAACTTGAAGGAGATCTTCAATTTGAACTTGATTTTAGACACCAGGATACTAATTCAATATGCAAATTAGTCATAATCTACTTAACAAGTGAGTAGACCTCAAGGATTTCAATGAAAAGCCCATAAGGGGAGCTTTTAGTTGGGTAATGTCATTTGCACTGTAAATCAGTTGCTATCAAGTTAATAGGAAAAGGAGGAAAGAATATCCCTCAGCTAAATCTTCAAGGTGGTGACTGCTAATTAGGATATGAAGAGTACATGAAGGTTATTGGAAATACTTTCCTGAATTGTTCATTGAAATCTAAAAGAGATGCTACATAACTGTGGCAGGGTTTAAGGGTAATTTTCTGGTATTTAATAATTTTCTAATATTTAAAGAAATTCACCTTTTGAGCTTAGGGATATTCTTATTCTACATTTGATTTGTCATCAGATTATTGGTTCCTCAATCTCTAAAAAGACCCTCATATAACCTATTGATCAAACAATTCTATGTTTATTAAACTTACTGCAAAAGAGATTCCATAGTAATTTCTCAGAAAATGGGTAAAAGCTCACAGAAAAATATGTATAAATTGTTGACAACTGGATTCAAGTACATTAAGGTAAATATAATTCAGGGTGGTATCTAGATCAACTTGTGTTGCTATAATAAATTGCCATAGACTGGGGAGCTTAAACAATAAACATTTATTTCTCTTTATTCTGAAGATGGGAAGTCCAAGATCAGGATGCTACTATGGTTAGGTTCTAGTGAGGATTCTCTTTCTGGTTTGCAGATGGCCATCTTCTTGCAGTATCCTCACATGGCAAATGGAGGAAGCAAAACTCTCTCATGTCTCTTTCATAAGGGTACTAATCTCATCCTAGGACCCCAAACTAATGACTAAATTACCTGAAAAAGGGCCATCCTATTGTGATTAGGATTTTAGTGTATTAATTTGGAGTGATAGACCCCCAAACAATGGGGAACTGATTCAATTTGGCAAAGTATGTGATAAAATGGTAACTCTTGGTAATTCTGAAAGTTCTTCCAGTAGGTCTTGATAATTAAACTATTGCTTTTTACACAAGTGGGCACAATTTGCACTGGCAAGAAAGTTATTTTCTCAGATGATCAAGTTGTTTATTCACATAAATTGGTTTTCAGAAATAGTACCAGAAATTTCTTGAAGAAATCAGTACAGGTTTTTATTGATTTAAAGTTCTATATTCTTGGATAAGAATTCCCTAAAACAAATCACCTTAATATTGCTCATTAACATACATGTGTTCAAAAGTTCATGATTCTTTCTTGTTTTTGATCCTTTTTGTCTATTCAATAAGTACATGAAATCCGAAGTAGTAGCATTTGAAAATTATTACAATATTTAAGCATTATATTCTTCAGAGAGTGGCAGAGGAATTAATATCTAGAGTATAATATCTACAAGTAAGTATTTTGTAAAGAGAACCTTAAATATGACATATTTTAATAGTTTCTCTGAGGCTTAACCATCATCACCTTTTTATATTTATCTATGACATATTATTTAGCCATTAATAATCACCTTATATAATTTATAATTCTGCTTTATGCCTTGTGATTTTTTATAATTAATCATAGATAAATAGTATGCTTTGATCAGAAAAGTTGTATGACTTTTTGAATCATTTTAATATACATATTAATAAATATATCTGGTGTACTAAAAACTTTCATCTTCAAATTCATAAATGATTAGAAAGATTAATAGAAAATTTAAAAATCATATGACTAAATACAAGAAATGATACAGAGTTTTATAATTGAACTTAATTCTTGTGACTTCTCTCCATTCCTCAAAGCCTTTTTTAAATACTGCTCACACCTGTAGTCTGCCCAAGATGCAGTGAATGCCTCCATCCTTCATGGAACACCCTCCTCTTTGAGTACGCTTACCTGATTCTTCTTTTCCTATCCCACTGGCTTCTCATTTTCTTTTTCTTCATCCATCTCCTCAAACTCTTTCTAATTATTAGAGATCTCTGGAGTATAACTTAGACTTTTTGCATATGTATTATTCAGTTTTCTGTTGCTGTGACAAAATACCTACCATAAACAACTTAAAGGATGAAAGGCTTATTTTGGCCCAGGGTTTCAGAAATTACAATCCGTGGTCATGGCCATGTTGCCTTGGCAACACAGCACACCAAGGCAGTAGGAGCATATGGCAGGGCTTCTTGGTGGGCAGGAAGCAAAGAGAGAGATGAAGGACTTAGGTCCCAATGTCCTCTTCAAGGACACACTGCCAAGGGCCTGACTTCCTCCCCATGGGCCCCCACCTCCTAAAGGTTCCACCACCTCCAGGAGTATCCCAGGCTAGTAACCAATCTACAAAACAGGGTCCTTTGGGGGACATTTAAGATCCAAACCGTAAACAATACACAATTCCTCATATTCAGAGATGGCTTTACCTTATATGGAGTGGCAAAAGTCCTCAAAAATATGTTCACATCATTACATGTTTTTTGTAAAATTTGCAAAAATCAGGCTTTTTAATCAATATCAAGTAATCCTCGTTTCTTTTCACAACCTTCCTCCAAATACCCCTTCCATCAGAGGTAACTGGAATAGCAAAGTACATTTTTGTGGGTTTATAAAACAAATCACATTAATGTGATTCCAAACTTCAAATCTGTTTTTCATTGACTGTGGCAAAAGGCAGTAAAATCCAGCTAAGGGAAAGTTAGGCTGGAAAAATACTATTCACTTGTAATTCAAGCATACTTTATTTTAATAATGCAAGTGAAAAATTGCAGAGTCCTAATTTGAATTGAGATGAATGACACCTTTTTGTCATATTTGAATTTATCTATTAAAGAAGTGATAAAATAGAGATGGAGTGAATAGAATGTGAAATGAAAGCAATAGAATGATTAGTGAAATCAATGGAGATTACTCTGACTTTGAGAAATGAATTGCACGAAGAAAGTTTTTATATCACTATCAAAAGCAATAATTCATTAAGAGCAAAGATAAATTTCAAACAGAAAAGTTACCTTTTATTTAATTATCTAATTAATGTGAAGCACTGAATCAAGTAAGCATAAAATGCTGATATTATAAAGATAATATTAAACATATGGCAGACTGCTTTAAATAAGGGCATTAAGAGCCAATTTGGTTAACAAATCTATCTATTCAAACAATATTTAAAATTGGTCAATGCACAAAGGTAATTAATGGATGTTGGTCTAATATCTCAAGATCAATGTTTCACCCTGGTAAGCTGGTGTCTTTGGCCAACTTACTGTCTGTTCCCATTTATAATGTTTAATATCAATAGAGTAGACCTTTGTGATATAAGAGAATGAATGAAAAATAAGTACTTCGAACCCATTAAAAGAAATAAGGTTGGAGCTGGGTGCAGCTCACTTACCAGACATGCAGAAAACCCTGGGTTCAGTTCCCAGCACTATGAAAAATATTTTAAATAAATATAAAAGCATAAATAAATTAGTAAATACATACACATCCAGGTTCTTGCTGAGGGTATAATTCAGTGATAGAGTACATGCTTAGCATGATCAAGGACTTGGATTCATTCCCCAGCACCATTCCAGGGTGAGGCAGAAATTGGATTTGATGTTGTGGCAAGGACTTGGTAATTGTCAGTTTAATGGATTGTTCCTATTAATGGATATACTGTAGACCATGGATCAGCAAACATTTTCTACAGAATATAAGAGCAAATATTTTGGTATTCGTGAGCTATCTGACTATTGTAATGTGAAAGCAACCATAGACAATATGTGAATAAAGCAGCTTGGCTGTGTCCAGTAAAATTTTACTTGTGGAAACCGAAATTTGAATATCATACAATCTTTGTGTGTCACAAAACATTATTTTTCTTTTTATTTTTCTCCAGTCATTTAAGGAAGTAATGTCCATTCTCAAATTGTGAACCACTCAAAAACTAGGCAACAGATTTGGTCTGTGAGCCATGATCTGCTGACTTCTATCCTAGGAATAAATAAATAAATGAATAAAATAAACACTGGGGAAAATAATCATTGCCCAAGCTTGAAATGCCCTGATATATTTTCATTCATATTTAAAAATCACTTGAGGAAATTTTCCTGTATTTGGAGATAATCCTGAAAATTTGCTTCACATTTTCAATAAAAGAAACATTTCTAAATTTTAAGTTTTTTAGAAAAACTTCTTTACTATGTTAGATAAGAAACTGAATCTTTATTGTGTATAGAAAATAGTATAAAATTGTTGTCATAGGTAGTTATATCAAAAGTTACATAGTCAAAACATGTAGGGAACTACTATAGGGGTATATCAGGTGATTAACAAAAATAACATTTTTTATGGTATTCATGGTATTTTATTTAGTATATAAAAATTATAAGTTGTGTGGATTCTAAATGTTTGTTTTAATATTCTAAATTCACTATAACATAAATATTCATTTTTACTTAATTCTTTTCCTAATTTTACATTCTCTACTTGAGAAAGTTCTGAATTAAAAGATTTAGGCATCAAATCACCTGTATCTGTCCTTTCTCTATAGATCATTTCATTTAAATATACAGTTATAAAAGAGTGTATCTTCTGATGTCTCCAAAATGTATATGCCTAACCCTGACCTTGTCTTGAACTCCAGACATGGATATTTCATAACACTTGTAATTATTTGGGGAAGATTAGAGCAGACATCATTATAAAATTAATATGCTGGGCTAGGTAAAATAATGAAGGGGAAAGAGAAAAAAATAAAGAATATGGAAAGATGTCAGGTCAGAAAGGTCATCTGGACTAATAGGACAAGAGAGAGGAGGAAGCAGGAATGACAGCAGGAAGCACTACTTACAAATCAACAATAGACGTTGGGTAGAAGTTATCCTGCCAAGTCAGGAGCAAGGTTGACAGGGCCTCATTAATATCTATGACCAGGCTCCTGATTTCCTCCCTGACCCAGATGGAATGCTGGATTTGCATGTTATGGACTCAGACTGGGAGACAGGTGTTTTACAGTCTTTTATAAGATGATTAGTCCATTGTGGTCAGAAGAGAAGACATGGGAAAGACTCAGAGAAACAGAGTTTATTATACTCACAGGTCCTAGAGGCAGAAGGCATGGCAGGTCAGACAGGGCCACATGAGAAAGGCAGCAGGGTGGTCAGGAGGCAGAAGATAGATCTGAGGGGACAGGTTAGGCCACCAGTCTTTATTGGGGTTTCCATGGCAAATGCAAGGCAGGGGAAGTGAATGATTTAGGATTAGCTAGTCTGAATAATTCCTACAGGTTTTAAACTATAGTAGTGGCCCTTAATTACCTGGCAGCTAATCTTGGGATGTTGAAGGCAGAGGAATATTTTCCACTGTGGTGCCTACACCAAATAGAAGAGATCTGGCTCTGATTGGTTAATTTTCATATCAAAGACACCTTCCTTGCTGAGTCCCTTTCTCTCTAAAAACAGTCCCATAGGGCCAGTTTCTGCCCTTCAGAAAGGTTTTTTGAGATATCAAAACATCTTAATATACAAAAAACAATATACACACACAGTGCACAGACAGAGTGTATGCTTTTGCTTAGACTAATGGTCTAAGAAGACATTTAAAGCTGGATAAGACATTTAAAATGAAAAATAAGCCTAACAACTCAACTTCTAGAAGTGCTCTAAACCTTTGGATGACAACTCTGAATGTCACTACCCATTCTGCAAGATGAGTAGCCATCATGGAGTATTCAGGAGCCTAGCCAACTCCTTGGTTTGCAGGACTCTAAGGGAGCAATCTTGAATCTGACCCAGTATTGGTATTTATAAATAAACCAAGTTATCTGATGGATTTCAGAGTTCTGCAAAGAATATAAAACTGGAGACACAAAGAGGCAGCACCCTAGAGTGACTAACCCATCAGACAAGGTACCACAAGATGGCAGACCTTGACCTTGAAAGAAAATAGAGAGTCTGTGCATGGTCTGAGGCTCTGCATGATGGTTTTCAGGTCTGGTGCTTCCCCATTTCATCCGTTGCCTGCCTTCAGGAACTTAAGCATTCTAAAAAGTGGAAGGTCGTGATTAAACGGAAGACTTATATCATTGACATCCCCAAAACTGTGCTCCAAGAAACCTTGCCTTAGTCCATTCAAATTGCCCCAATGAAAAGTCACAGAATGGACATCTTAAACAATAGAAAGTTCTGGAGGCTGAAAGCCTAAGGTCAGGGGTCTATAGAATTGGTTTCTCCTGTGATCTCTATCCTTGGTTTACAGATGGCCACCTTCTTGTCCTCACATAGTCAATCCTCTGTCCGTGTCATGGTGTTCTAACTTCTCTTCTCATAAAGAGGCGTCATATTAGATTAGAGCTTATCCTAAAGACCTCATTCTAACTAAACCATGTCTTTATGGCCCCTATCTACAGAAGGGCCACATTCTCCAGTACCAGGAGTTAGAGCTTTAGTATGTGACTTGAGGGGGACCACAATTTAGTCTATCTTAAGTCCTTCCAAGAACAAGTGATGTGAAGCAGATGAGACTCTGCTGCTAGTGGGAACACAGAAAAAGAAATTTAGGGACAGTGATAGCAAGGAGGTATATGGTATGGAAGGTGGATTGAGACCCAAGGATGTACTGAGTTGAGCTGTTCTGGGAAAGCGAATGCAGAGTAATTCAATGGGCAAGAGAGGGAATGCAGCTGATGATCTGGAGGAAGGCAAAGGAGTTCCGGTAACGGGAACATCCACAACCCCTCATCTTCTTCTGAAGGGGATAACAGAGTAGAAATGCTAAAAAAGATAGGACTTCCAGGCAGTCAAGTACCACTATAAAAAATCAAGCATTTAAGTGTAATAAAATCTGAGCTGTCTAATAAATTCTATCATTTAAGTATATAATCTAGTCTTTTTAAAAGATAAACTCTAAGCCAGACCCAATGGTGCATGCTTGTAATCCCAGTGGCTAGGGATGCTGAGGTAGGAGGATCACTAGGTCACTATATGCTATACTTAAATTATTATTTTTATTAGACTATTTAGTAATTGAAGACTACCATGATTTTACAAGGGATTGAACTCAGGGGCACTTGACCACTGAGCCACATCCCCATCCCTATTTTGTATTTATTTAGAGACAGGATCTCACTGAGTTGCTTAGCACCTTGCTTTTGCTGAAGCTGGCTTTGAACTTGTGATCCTCCTGCCTCAGCCTCCAGAGTCCCTGGGACTACAGGTGTGTGCCACCACACCCAGCAACAACTATGATTTTAAAATTAGTATATTAACCTGAAATTCATGGGTATATTTTCAATTCTGTGTGATCCTCCCTTAGACATTCCCAGAATGGTATAATTTAGTCATACAAACTTAATACCGAATCCCCAAATGTACTCACTACTAAGAATACTTTCCTTGCTCAAAGCTTGTCTTGGAGTATCTGAATAACATCACTATTAAGACAGTGACTCTGACTCACAATGCAAGTATAATTCCCAGCTCTCCCGTATACTCTCTTGAATACTTTGCTTAGCTGAAGAATTGTGCTGAGCATTAAATGAGATAATATCTCTAAATGTCTGACATATAGTAATACTTAATACATTTTAGCTGCTAATATAGTGATAATGAGTCAGAAGCATGAAAGAGAGCAGGAAGGAAGGATGATGATCCACAGGCATGGTTTTTTGTCTTGCTGACAGGTGTGTGAAACCTCAGAGGTGGCATCAGGTACTTATTGGCAGTTTATGTACTACTATTCTCCAGTCTATCAAGTGTCCAAATGTCATCAGGGACAATCCATCCACAGATGCTATAATGATTCTACAAGCTGTTCTTTCACTGTCTGAAGCATCACGTTTTATATATTTCAGTTCATTTCCATGTGCAATGTTTGGAATGGAGAATAAGGTTAGGAATAGTTCAGAAATATGCAGATGATTGTGATAATGTGGATGAACATGGAGGACTTTTTAATTAGGTGAAATAGCCAAGGACAGAAAAACAAATATCACATGATCTTATTATATGTGGAATCTAAAAAAGTCAAACTCATAGAAGTGGAGAGAGGAATGGTGGTTACCAGGGACTGGAGAAGCCGGGTGTTTGAGGAGATGATGGTTAAAAGATACAGAATTTCAGTTAGAAGGAGGAATAAGTTTGAAGGATCTATTGTACATCTTGGTGACAGTCATTAATAAAAAATATTTGGCACTTAAAAATTACTAAAGAGAATAGATTTTAAATGTCCTTACCACAAGAAAGTATGTGAAGCAATGCATGTTAGTTGAGTTAATTTAAGCATTCCACAGTGTATACATATGTCAAATATTATGTTATATATTATAAATTTATATGATTTTTATTTATCTTTAAAAATAAATAAATTTACAAAAGATTTTCAAAATTTCTGCATCCACTTTGAATTAATTTCTTTCTCTTTTCTTCTTTCTTTCCTTCTTTATTCCTTTCCCTTCCTTCCTTTTCTTTTCCCTTCCTTCCTTCCTTCCTTCCTTCCTTCCTTCTGTCCTTCCTCCCTTTGTTCTTCCCTCCCTTCTTTCTTCCTTCCTCTTTCTTTCTTTCTTTCTTTCTTTCTTTCTCTTTCTTTCTTTCTTTCTTTCTTTCTTTCTTTCTTTCTTTCTTTCTTTCTTTCTTTCTTTCTTTCTTTCTTTCTTTCTTTCTTTTATACTTAGAATTAAACCCAGGATTACTCTACCACTGAGCTACACTCCCAGTCCTTTTATTTTATTTAGAGACAGGATCTCACTAAGTTGGCTAAGGTTGGCCTCAAACTTGTGATATTCCTGCCTCAGCCTCCCAGGTAGCTGGGATTACAGGTGTGCACCATCACACAGAATTTCTTAAACAATATTTGTATCCCATATTCACTCGGGAAATGCAGTTCCTTGTACTTTGAGCTGACTTGGCCAATGGCTGTCCATGAGGCTAACATCATTTTCACTCTAACCCAGGCATTCCAGAGAATTCCATCCACTGCCGGTGACCATGATCTGTCCTCTCATTTTGTGTTCTTTTTTTCTAATGTTTAAAATTTGTTCTAAGTAGTTACGCATGATAGTAGAATGCATTTATGCACTTGATATATCATACATTATATATGTATGATATATCATACATATTATAGATATAATTTCTCATATTATATTATATATATATAATATATTATATTACATATAATACATATAATATATTATATTATATTACATATAATATATTATATATATATTAAATTATATTATAGATATAATTTCTCATTTTTCTGATTGTACATGTTGTACAATCACATTGGTCATGCAGTCATTTATGTACATAAGCTAATAATGTCTGTTTCATTCTACTATCCTTTCTATCCCATGTCCCCTCTCCTCCCTTCATGCCCTCTACCTAATAACTACTCTTCCCTAGCACACCTCTGCTTATTGTGAATTAGTATCTGCATATCAGAGAAAATATTCAGTCTTGGATTTGGGGGATTGGCTTATTTCACTTAGCATTATATTCTCCATTTCCCTGGCAAATACCATAATTTCTTCCTTCTTTGAAGCTGAGTAATAGTCCATCAAATATATATACCACATTTTCTTTATCTATTCATGACTGAAGGGCACCTAGGTTGGTTCCATAGTTTAGCTATTGTGAATTGAGCTGCTATAAAAACGGATGTGGCTGCATCACTGCAGTATGCTGTTTTTAAGTTCTTTGGGTATAAAACTGAGGAGTGGGATAACTGGGTCAAATGGTGGTTCCATTCCAAGTTTTCTGAGGAATCTCAATACTGCTTTCCAGAGTGGTTGCACCAATTTGCAGTCCACCAGCAATGTATGAGTGTACCTTTTCTCCACATCCTCACCAACATTAATTGTTGCTTGCATTCTTAATAATGCCATTCTGACTAGAGTGAGATGAAATCTTAGAGTAGTTTTGATTTGCATTCTCAAATTGCTAGAGATGTTGAACATTTTTCACGTATTTGTTGATCCATGGTATATTTCTTCTTCTATGAAGTGTCTGTTCAGTTCCTTAGCCCATTTATTGATTGGATTATTTGTGTTTTTGGTGTTAAGTTTTTGAGTTCTTTATATATCCTAGAGACTAATGCTTTATCTGGGGTGCTCATGTTAAAGATTTTCTCCCAATCTGTAGGCTCTCTCTTCACATTATTGTTTCTTTTGCTAAGAAGAAGCTTCATACTTTGAATCCATCTCATTTACTGATTCTTGATTTTACTTCTTGCACTTTAGGGGTCTTGTTAAGGAATCAGATCCTAGGCCAATATGGTGAAGATTTGGAACTACTTTTTCTTCTACCAGGTGCAGGTCTCTATTCTAGTGCCTAAATCTTTGATCCACTTTGAGTTTAGTTTCTTGCAGGGTGAGAGAGAGAAATTTAATTTCATTTTGTTAAATTTGGCTTTCCATTTTTTCCAGCACCATTGTTGATTAGGCTATCTTTTCTCCAGTGAATATTTTTGGCACCTTTGTTTAAGTTGCGATAACTGTATTTGTGTGAGTTTGTCTTTGTGTCTTTATTCTGTACCATTGGTCTACATGTCTGTTTTGGTGCCAATACCATGCTGCTTTTGTAATATAGCTCTATAGTACAGTTCAAGCATCTGGTATTGTTATGTCTTCTGCTTCACTTTCTTGCTAAGGATTGCTTTGGTTATTCTGGGTCTCTTATTCTTCAAATGAATTTTGTGATTGCTTTCTCTATTTCTTTGAGGTACATCATTGGAATTTTAATTGGAATTGCATTGAATTTGTATAGCACTTTTGGTCGTATGACCATTTTGACAATATTAATTCTGCCCATCCAGGAGCACAGGAGGTCTTTCCATCTTCTAAAGTCTTCTACAATTTCGTTTTTTAGTGTTCTGTAGTTTTCATTGTAGATGTTTTTCACCTCTTTTGTTAGATTGATTCTCAAGTTTTTATTTTTTTGAAGCTACTGTAAATGGGGTAGTTTTCCTAATTTTTCTTTCAGTGGATTTATCACTGATGTATAGGAATGTATTTGACTTATGGGTGTTGATTTTATGTCCTGCTCTTTTTGTGTTCTTGACCTCTGTTTCTCATCTATAAATGATAGGTTGTTAAAGAGATTCCCACAAGCTCCAAAACCTTACAATTTAATGGGATGGATTTGTGAGGCTGCATGTTCAAGTTAGATAGTTTGTGACAGTGAAACAATTAAAGGTAAATAGCTACCACAGACATCAAGTCTGCCTCCATGTACTGCTTAGCTGTGTAACCCAGTGGGTGAAACAGACACAATAGTCAGCCATGTTTTGTGTTACCTCACATTTACTTGCATGTACAGATAGATGCCTCTGCATGGGTTGTGTCTGCAAACTGAATTTTAGTGTCATTATAAAAACATCATCATAAAGTGATATTCAGGAGTGCTTCTTATGATAAAGTTCTTAAGAGAAAAAATGAACATGGCTGCCATCCACGTTTGACAATTCTATAAAACAATAAAAGTGTAACTGAAACACTCTAACTATCTTCTCTCATGTGCTATTGAGTATCTGCAAAAACAGTATTGACAACATGTGCAGGAGCACAGGAAGTCACTGAAGCAGAGAAGAACTTAATTAGCACCATCCTATTATCTCAAAACTGCCAAAAAAAAAAAAAAAACCCAAGAAAAAGAAAAACACTTATGTGATCATTCCCAATTTGCAAATCATGCATTTTAAAAAATATAGCACCATTTAAAGATACTCTTGCATGTGTGCATGCTCACACACACATTATTTTACTACCAACAGCAAATCTGGAAGAAGCAGCCAGTGCTGTTGAGTGGAAGTGCCTGGTGGGCTTCCCGCAGGCAATTCTATGGCCTTGGCAGCAGTCCCAGCAGGAGTTGCTCTCTAGCAATAAAACCACCCTCACTCCCACAGAGAAAATGACCCCACCCACAGGCACAGAATCACAGTCTCTCAACTCTCCTTCATCCAATTCTGGCATCTCTTTTACATTCTTGTCACCAGTTGAGAGAGGCAGACTGTCTCTTGAAAACTTGTTTCCTCCCCTTTCTTCTTAGTAGATATCCTCCAAATCTTACCAAACCAAACTGTCAATTAAATACCTGTGTGTATCTAAATGCTTCCTGGAATATAAACATATGACTGCGTGCATGTGTAAACACTTAACAACAAATCCCATCAATATGTGCACCTATAATGAACCCCCCAAAATGAGGAATTAAAAAATACTGGATGACATGAGAGGGAGGTTGTTCTATATAATCACTCTGTCTGTATTTGCCAATTGTCACTTATCAAAGTTAGGCTCCTGCCCTCCCACAGAGACTGGGGATTATACCCCCAACAAGTCATTTGGAATGTCATCTTCAGGACAGTAAGGAGATGCAGAGATGCAATAGTCTGATAAGATACAAAAGGCAGGACAAGCCTGGTTTTTATACATATTTATATACATGTGTGTGACTTAGTATGCTTAATGGAAGTTCTTATATATTGCCGAAACTTAAAATGCAATATAAAGTGCTATAGAAAAAGCACAGAAGATGAAGGAAGAAGTGAGATTAAAAAGGACCCATTGGTCTTGCCAAGAGGTTTAGGAATGATTAAAGGCAAGAGGGAGATGGTCAGAATTTGCATTTCAGACACTGTCAGCTCTAAAGAGAATAGATTTAAAGTGTCCTAACATTTATTTAGTTCTTTCCATGTACCAGGACCTCTGGTGAGTGTAGTACATTAATTTCTCATTTAATTTCATAATTTTTGCTCATGTTCTGTCAATAAGCAAAATGATCCCTTTTTGTTATTTTAGGCTTTTGTCATTGTGATCAAAATGCCCAACACAAAGAACTTAGAAGTTTATTTTGACTCACAGCTTCAGAGGTTTTGTCCATGGTTGATTGAGTCTAATTCTCTGTGCCCAAGTTGAGACAGAACATCATACAGAAGGGCGTGGTGGAGGAAAGCTGTTCATCTCATGGCAATCAGGAAGCAGAGAGAGCAAGGTGGAGGGGCCACAAGGAAGATGAGCCCTCCCCGGGCATCCACCCCTCCCCCTGTCGACCTACCTCCTCCAGTCATACCCCACCTACCTACAGTCACCAACCAGCCCATTCAAACTCGGATGGACTGATTAGGTTATAGCTCTCACAATCCAGTCATTTCACCTCCTGCATTAACACAGGCTTTAGATGACATCTCATATCCAAACCCTAATAGTAGGTCAGGGCTCTTAACATTGCATCTCTAATCACAATGTGATCATTCACATACTAGCAGAAAAGATGTTTGAATTTGAGGGGAAGGTTAGAAATGCCAGACTCTCCCATAAAGTCACACTAGCATGCCACACAGAAATCACAGACAACAGTCTTTCTCAGGTGGCTGGGTATGAGAAAAAAAAAAAAAAAAAAATCAAGCTGTATCTGTGCATCTTCCTCCCTTCCTACCAAGGCATGTGGTAGGAAAGCTGCCAGGGTTTACTGCCAGGCAATAGCCTGGTGACCTCTTGCTGACACCCAAAGCCTGTATGACCCAGCCCCAGTCTTCTAGGGGAAGATTCATCCATTTTCATTGTCATTGTGCCCTTTGGATTCACTTTTAGTGTTGATATTTACGACAAAAAAAAAAAGTGTTCCTATTAAATACATATTTATAATATCACCTGTATGCCTAGAAATTTGGGGTGGTCTTTCTACCTATACCAAACCTCAGTGCTTTAAACAAGATACTCTAAGTCAGCAGGAATATATATTTTACAATAAGCCACCTTCATTAAGATTGAGAGTTAGCATACAATGAAGTAGTTAAGTTTTCTATGTTTTTTAGAAAATATTATTTACTGATCTTTTATGCTTCTATCATTGTGATGAAATTCCTCACATTCATGCTGAAGACATTTTCACTGTAATTTCCCTCCAAAGAAACATAAGAACAACAACAAAAGTGCAACAAAAGATAAAAGCCAAGTATCTGGAGCATGTGGATGTTAGCTGAGAAGTGAAAGACGCCCCAGGGCCCTAGCTTTCCAAAGTATGGATGCTCTGGGTAGATCCATTCAGTCTCTGCTTTCTTTTTTATCTTTCAGGTCACAGATGAGGTTTACGAAGGTCAAATTTATTCTGAAGGTAACTTGTAAATCATTCTCTTAATGAGACAGACATCATTATCCTATGTATATGTATGATGACACGAATGGTATGAATTTGCACCGTGTACAACCATAGAAACAAAATGATGTACCCCATTTACGTACAATGAATCAAAATGCAGTCTGTAAAAAATAAAAAATAAATAAATTTTTTTTTTAAAAAGTAGTAAAATAATCAAACTAAATTATATTGGAAGGTCAAAATGATATTCCTTTATTCTACAAGTCACTATTATATAGTAACCACTGGCTGCCCTCAGACTCTCCAGGGATGAATTCAGCCTGTGCCATTCAAAGCTTCCAGACACATTTCCATAACTCACTCCAAAGGATAGAAGGGAAGAACGTTCCATTAAAACTTTCTTTTTTTTCTTTCATCACACTTTTGTTCATATTTTGTACAATGGGAAATTTAAACACAAGGCTAAGCTACTGTGAATAGAATTTGGAGATAAATCATGCAAACTGAGGCAACACATTAAGAGTAGTCTCCTTGGTCAGTCTGGTTCAAATACAAAGGAGAATGGAACTAATACTTACTAGATTGTTCCTACATGGTATTGCAGTTAATTTCCAGAAAATATGCTTCTAAAGTAGATACTGAAATTTCCACTGGCCTGATGAGGAAAATAATGTTAACTGAGGTTACTTTTTTTCACTCGAGGTCAGCCAACTAGAAATTGGCCGTTGAACTGGGAAATTTGTGATTCCAAAGCCAACAAGCCCTCCTTTGGGTTCTATCCAGGCCCTTGGCCCATAGGATGTCCCCCACCTGCTTTAGGTGAGGGAGGCTCTTCTTCACTGGGTCCACTGATACAAGCACCAGTCTCTTCCAGAAACACCCTCACAGACACACCCAGAAATAACACTTCAACTCTCTGGGTATTCCTCAACTCAGTCGAGTTAACATTTAAAATGAACCATCTCCCCTTCCAAATTTTCTTCTCCCTGACTGAAACCCAACTCCCTCAAGCAGGTGCCACCTTCTTGAACTTCTTTTTTATTTGTTCATGATTCCTTGAACATTTTATAGAACACATCCTGTAGCACACATTCTTTGATTTTCTGCCTAGAATATTCTCCTTAACTTATCATCGACATTCCAGCGATTACTCAAGACCAGGATAAATGGGACTCCAACCCCATTAACTCAATAGGTAATGACTTTGGGAAAATGCCTGACTTCTCTGAGCCTGAGTTTCATTCTCTGTAGAGTGACAATAGTGACACCAATATGACAATGTGTCAAGGAGGAGCCAATCAGATGTGCCTTGAGCACCAGGTGCTCTAGAGTCTCATCTTCCCATACACAATTCTTTAATGGCCTTCTACAGTATTGGCCCCACCTACCTTTGTAGCCAAACACTATGGTTTTGCCCCCTGGTGACTGCAAAGCCAATGAACACAACCAGAGGTAAAAGAGGGAAGGGAGTTTTAATATTTGTATAAGTAAGGAGAATAGGAGGGATAACTTCCAAGGGATAACTTCCAAGCAGTGTTTCCTCTAACAATAAAGCAACGAGGTTTTATTGGGGAAACTCATGCATATTTACATCAGACAGACTCACTGTAAGAAATAGAAAGTCTGGTGGCCCATTTTCAGAATGAGTATTTAGCCTTAAATGTAAATTTTGGATGTAAGGAAAGCAGCTGGAGGGGAGAGCAGAGTACACCTGCAGGTAACACTGGAGTGTGTGAAAAATTCAAGCCCCTTTACAAACAGGAAGTGAAGGGGATGGACTGACCTGACCAACAAGGGTCTGTGCCAAGTTGCAGGCAAGTCCTCAACCAAGGAGACTTTCCCGCCATAAGAGAACAAAGGGAGGTGGGGCCAACTAAAAATATATTCTTTGAATAACCTGTAGGAGATAGTAAACCTAGAAGACTGCACACCCCATAGTACCCAGCTAATTAGGATCCAGGGGGAGGACCTTGTGCACTAGAGAATAAGGTGCTGACTGCTCCTGCTCACCCAGACACCTGATCGGTCCTTTCTTTGGGTTTGGGCAGCTGAGCTTGTTTCTCACATCACCATCACGTGTAGAGGTGGGCATATTCCTAAGCATGCTCAGTTGGAAATCATTCTTAATACATCATGTGTTCAAACACAACAGATGGTAATGTCCTTCTGGGCAGATAATTTGGCATTATATAATGAGATTATAATGAGCAAGTTTATTGTGGATCACCTTGAGAAGTAAGTTAGAGTGACTCAGCATTTGGGTGGTTCCTTATCATTTTCTCTGGAAAGTCTTACATGAAACAAAAGAACAACCTGAAGGAAGAGCCATCCCTTAAATAGGTAGCAGCTTCACCACCACCACTGCAAATATCAGAACTTGCCCCTAAGTGTTTGTGCCTAGCAGTTAATACCCTCTTTAGTCATTCCGATGTAGAAGAGAGGCTTCTGGAGTTGGAGCAATCCCAGAAATTTACAATCCAACAGTTTCTGAGACCCTGAAGGAAGATTTTCCAAGAAGTCACACATAGGAGCAGGCAGGAGTTTATTAGAAAGATGGAGATCGAAGACGGGCAGTACAGACGGAATAGGTCACCTCAGGGAGGTCAATGGAAGCATTAGAGTCAAGGAGTTTTTTTTTTTTTAACTTGGAATCCCTCCCACTATGAAATTGAAGACACGGATGCTGAGTCCAGGAAGTCACACTCCCTTTGACAAGGTAAGGAAGACTCCCATCCCTCAGAAGGAGTTAAATGTGAAATCCCTGGCAATGAAAACCTGTTTGAGCCGGGCACAGTGGTGCACGCAGCAGCACCCCAGGCTGAGGCAGGAGGATCACTAGTTCAAAGCCAGCCTCAGCAAAAGCAAGGCACTAAGCAACTCAGTGAGACACTGTCTCTAAATAAAATGCAAAATAGGGCTGGGGATGTGGCTCAGTGGTTGAGTGCCCCTGAGTTCAATCTCCAGTATCCTCCTGCTCCCCCTCAAAAAACCTATTTGAAATGTGTGAAATGTTGTCTTTTGTTGTATTGCATCCTTTCCCCCTTCTAAAAGATCTCTTCTTCCCAAAGCTTTTGGAGATAGAACTTTTGAAACAATGAAGTTCTCCTACCAATTGATTTAGAATATCTCTGGAGCAGAGAGTATATGACTTAGCTCCCTTCCTTCCCAGGATGGTATTCAAGCTGCCTGGTAAGTGTTTCTTTTACTTTTAACCTGCTTTGATAAAGTTATTTATTATCCCAAGTCCTGTGACCAATCAGCTCTCTGTGCTGCATATGTCAGACTTCCTCCTTGTAAATTATTGCCTTTTAACATCTTTCCCCCTACCACCTGCTCATTACTGACTAATCACCTAACAATATAAACACTTTTTTTCTGGAAGAGGACAGCTTTATCACCTTGGAGGGAACTAGAATGACTCTTCCCCCACATGGGAAGAAGCGCTATGAACCCACGGGCTGGATATTATAGAGAGCCCCAGCCTCTGTATAGATGAGTGTGGAGACACATTTGCGAATACAGAATTGCCAGATGAGAATTCAAAAGTGTTAGTCATAGTTCAGGCAGTTCAGCCAGGCAGGGTCTCCTAGGGGTGGACTGGGGAACAGAATGTACGCTAAGCAGCAGAAAGCAGTATTAGGATCAAAGGGTTCAGCCTCTGGAACTCCCTGTTCTACATCTATGGATTTAATCAACTATAGATTAAAAATATTTTTAAATGCATCTGTACAGAACATATACGGATATTTTACCTTGTTGTTATTCCTAAACAATACAGAATAATAAATACTGACATAACTTTTACATTGCATTTGGTATTATTAATCATTCAGACATATATACAGGAAGATGTGCATAAGTATCACTGACACCATATTTTAACAAGGGGCTAGAGCAAACATGGATTTAAGCATCCACAGGAGTCCTAGAGCCAATCCTCTATGAATTATGAAGGAAAACTATACATGGGATGTAGGAGTCACTTGAGTCATTTCTTTTCTTTCTTTGCGGGGTGTGGTTGAGGCATCATTGGGTAAAGCTACATTGCATTCATTGGAATTTTGAAGCTCTGCTGAAGACTTATAAATTTAAAGCAACTTGAAACAACAGAGTATAATGTTACATTATTCCTTACATTGTACCATCTCTCTGATGAACTATAGATTTAATAAGGTTGTTGTTTTACAGTATAATTTGGACTTGTTTTCTTCAGATGGAAAATCAGTTTTCTATCTTTTGTTTAATTTTTCTTCATATCACTCAACATTTTCTCACTCACATCAATCACACATCTGGACAACTGCAATTCTCACTCTAGGGTGGCTTCCAGGAAAACCACACACTCAACCCATCCTGAACATTTATAACTGGAGGATGTCACTGTTGACCGTATATCTGCTTCCTGAAGAGATCCAGACTGCTGTGGCATAAGGATTATTTTGAGTTGAACACTTCTGAAAATCAATAGACTCAAGATGAGGTTTTTTTTGTTCCAACAGTCCCCTCCTAAATCTGCCTAAAAGCAGAGCTAATTAATTCAATGGTCATAAACAACAAGGGAGATTATCCCCTAGCACCATGAAGGAAAGATTGACAACAGGATAAGAAATCAACTAACCTGATATTGTCACAACACTATCACAACACTATCAAATCTCCCTCTATTCTCTTAAGGGCACATTTACCTCTTAAAAATCATTTGTTTTACCATGTATGTAAAGTCATTTGTTTTATCATTTCTCTACCTCTCTTTCCCTTAGTAATGATAATGTTTAGACAGACATGAGTTGTGGGAACATTATAGAAATAATTCTATAAAACTGGCCCACTGTGTTGGCCCCCACGTGCTTTCACTTTTAAAAATGATTTTATCTGCAGTCCTGCCTGTCTTAATTCTGCAGGATATATCACATTACTCAACAAACTTCTTGTTATCTGTAGGAAAGATGTAGGCCCTGAAATGCCTGTAAGAATAAAAGTTACCCTGAAGGGGGAGATTTTACATAGACCAAAACCCAGAAGTCAGGGAGATAAGAATAATTCCCCTCAGCCATAAAATCTGTAAGAACACATTCTAATTACAACTGGTCAGCATGAGCCAGAGGTGGAGAAATGACCTTTAGTGATCATTGCAGTGAGGATGCAAATGTCTAATGGCATCCTGTTTCAGTCAAAAGTCAAGAGGTAGATCTGGGATGGAGTAAAAGTTTAACATATGCAAATCAATAAATGTAATTCATCACATTATTAGAATTAAGGACAAAAGTCCCTTAAAGATGCAGAGAAAATCTGAAGAGATGCAGAGAAAGCCTTTAATAAAATTCAGCACCTATTCATGATAAAAACACTGAAGAAACTAGAGAGAGAAGGAACTACCTCAAAATCATAAAGGCTAAATATAAAAAACCCAAAGTCAAACTCTTAGTAAATTATGAGAAACTGAAAATATTTCCTTTAAAATATGGGACAAGACATAGGAAGACAAGGAAGTCTACTCTCACCTCTCCTGTTTAATATAGTACTATGAATTCTAGTCAAAGCAATTAAGCAAGGCAAGGAAATAAAAGATAAAAAGAGGAAAGGAAGATGTCAAATTATTTAATATCATATACTTGGAAGATCCAAAAAGTTCCACCAAAAGACTGCTAGAGTTAATAAACAAATTCAGCAACGTAGCAGATTACAAAATCAACATACAGCAATCAGTATCTTATCTATACATCAACAATGAATCTGCTGAGAAAGAAATGAGGGAAACAACTCCATTCACAATAACCTCAAACAAAAAAGAAATAAAATAAAATACCTAGGAATAAATATAACCAAGAAGGTGGAAGACCTCTCATATTTATGTAATATGAGTGGCATGCTAAAGTGATTTTATTCCTACACCTGTAAAGAAAAAGAAAGCAAAACTAAGAAAAATAAAGAACTTGTTCATTCCCAGTCCTCCGATTCTTTCCCACAGTCTCGTTGCTGCAGGCAGCAACAAGTGGTGGCCCCTACGGGGAAGCCTTTTTATCAGCACGGCGGGGAAACACTGAGGAACCTCTGGGGAGTCTCTGTCCAGAGGGGTTTAAGGGCGAGGGATAGTAAGAAGAAATGGGGTTGGAAATTTCAAAGACCCAAATGACTAAGGTCAAAAAGATGTATTAAAAGTAATGGCACAGCAGTGAAGGAAACCACTGCATGGTCATATGTTCAAACTCTTAGCAAAAGTAAGCCCAGGATTTATAGAGAAAGGACTGCTCAAGGTGCCACAATGGGATCTTCATAAACAGGATCTAATAGTGACAGAAAAACAGGGGCTCCTCTTCCTAAAGGAATGTTTCCTATGTGGCAATTAATTAGGAAATGTTTAACTTCATCTAAACCTAGCGTCCAGGAAAGTGTCGCTGGAAGTGCGGAAGCCTTAGGAGAAGTACAAGAGCAAGAATCTGTTAAACAAGAAGAACAAGATGAGGAAGAATTGAGTGGTAGTGACTTAGAAAGGAATTACTCAGATAATTTAAGAAAAACAAGGGAAAGAGGTAGGGGAGCGCTAAATCTTATTTAGCCTTCTGCACCACCATGGGAGGATCCTCTGACCAAGGCCATTCAGGACCTTTCTAACCGTTTAGATGCCCTTGAATACAAAGAACCCCAGAATTTGTGAGACCTGCCCATATTTGAGGACCAAAATAGAGATACCATCAACCATTAGATTTTAAAACCACTAAAAACTTTAAAGAGGCAGTTATAACATATGGACCTCAAGCACCATTTACCATATGTATGCTTGAGTCTTTGAGTAATTTAAATTTGACTCTTACTGATTGGAAACAGTTGTGCAGAGCAGTGTTATCTGGAGGACAATATCTGATTTGGAGAGCTCAGTGGCAAGAAATATCTGTTGAAACTGCTTGCAGAAAAGCAGCAGCAGGGTTTCCTGGTAGAAATGTTGATATGCTAACAGGAGAAGGCCAATACGCTCCAATAGATACACAAAATCAATATGATCCTGAAGTGTATGCACAGATATATACAGCAGCAACCAAGGCCTGAGAAACTTTACAGAGAACCAGTGATCTCCAAGGCAGTCTGCCCAAGGTTATACAGGGACCCGATGAACCATACGCAGAATTTGTGGATCGTCTCCTACAGACGGCAAGTAGAGTTTTTGGAGAGGTAGAGACAGCTATGTCTTTGGTTGTCCAGCTAGCTTATGAAAATGCTAACAAATTTTGCCAAGAGGCTATAAGGCCCTTGAAAAATAAAAGGGACCTTTCTATCTATATAAAACTTTGTAAAGATATCAATGAGGCAGTGATTACAGGAAACATAATTGCGGCAGCCATGAGAGGTGTCTCTCCTCTAAATAACTCTGGAGGAGTTCGCCCTAAAGGCTGCTTCCTGTGTGGAAAACCAGGCCACGTGAAGAGACAATGCCCTAACAAGGGTCAGGGAGCAGCTATCGACAAACCTAAGGCCCCTCAACCCCCAAGTAGTTAAAAAACAACCTATTTCTAAGGCCCTGAATGTTTTTACCGATGGATCTTTTAGTGGTACTGCTGCAGTAGTTACTTACCAAGATACTATCATTCAGATTACATTTCAAAAATCGGTTCAATTGGTGGAAATGGAAACAGTTGTCATAGCCCTTGTAAAGTTTAAGGAGCAACAAATGAATCTCTTTACTGATAGTAATGACATCGCTCAGGCAATTCCCAAAGTAGAATTGGCTGGACCTATAGCCTCTCATATCCCAGTATTCAAATTATTTTTGCAAATACAAAAACTTTTATGGAACATAAGGAACCTTTGTTTGTTGGACATATTAGAGCTCACACCAACTTACCTGGTCCTTTACATGAGGGTAATCATAAAACCGATTTAGCCACTCAGATGGTTTTCATCCTTTCCTCAGTAAAACAAGCTACTCATTTTCACGAATAGTGCTACCTTACAACACAGATTTAAAATAACTAAAGAACAAGCCAAAACAATTGTTAAAGGTTACTAGTCCTGTGTAACCCACTCTCCATTCCCTCATGTTGGTATCAACCCTAGAGGGCCTTTTGCCTAATCATTTATGGCAAATGGATAACACATGACCCCAGTTTCAGTAAACTTAGATTTATTCATGTGTCTATTTGTGTTAGCATTTTATTGCATGTGTATGATGCGCCTATGCCAACAAAGGCATAAGATCATTGTCAAAAATGCACTTGCTGCCTTAGATGCTGGAACTGCTTGGTTGTCTCAAATGGACGGCTGGTAGTCAAAGACAGGAAAGTCTCCTGTGGCTGACATGTCAACCTAAGACAGGAGCCAAGATGATAATATCAAGCTTTTTGGTTATCCAATGACGTGTAAGAATATCAGTAAGACATGTGGATGCCTAAGACAGGCACAGTCGATCCAGATGTAGTGATAGCTATCACGCATCCATTAAAGTTTTCTTCACCTTTTAAAACAAAAAGGGGGATATGCAGAGACACACATACAACTGTTTGAGGAAGTAACTCTAAGATGGGCAAAGAGGTGGCGCATAATTAGTGTTAATATGGCATGATCTGTCATGACCTTTTGCCTGATTGGTTGATGTCTTTTCCGCGCTCGTGGTCAACACATGTTCCTCATTCTTTCTTAATTAGTACCTTGGCATGTGCTCCAGTTGTGCTACTTAATTCTAAGCTGATTGACTGCCTTAGTGTATATAAGACATTCTCTTCCTCCTGGAAAAAGGCACCTCTGAGAAGAGCACCTCTGAAAAAAGCACCTTCCTCTAAGAAGCACCTCTAAAAAGCAAGCACCACAGAAAATAATAAAGAAGTTGTTCATTCCCAGTCCACCTCTGATTCTTTCCTGCGGTCTCATTGCTGCAGGCGGCAACAGACCTCTACAATGAAAAATATGGAACACTAAATAAAGAAATAGAAGAACTTTGAAAATGGAAAGACCTCCCATGTTCATGTATAGGCAGAATTAATATTTACAAAATGGCCATGCAACCAAAAGCAATATGCAAATTCAATGCAATCCCTATCAAAATTCCAATGACATTCTTCACAGAACTAGAAATAACAGCCCTGAAATTCATTTGGAAGAATAAAAGACCCGGAACCGACAAAACAATTCTAATACAAAAAAAAAAAAAAAAAAAAAAAAAAGTAATGCTGGAGGCATCAAAATACCTTACTTCAAATTATACTATAGAGCTATTATAACAAAAATTGCATGATACTGGCTTAATAACAGACTGATAGATCTGTCTGTTATTAACAGTAGAGAATAGAAGACACAGAGACAAATCCACACAGATAAAGACATCTGATCCTTGACAAAAGTGCCAAAGACATACATTGGAGCAAAAACAGCCTTTTCAACAAATGGTGCTGTGACAACTGATTATCCATTTATAGAAGAATGAAACTAGACCCTTATTTCTCACCCTGCACAAAATCAACTCAAAATATATCAAAGACCAAGAAATTACATCAGAAACTCTGCAACTTCTACAAGAAAACATAACACTCATAACACTTTCTCAATAGGACCCCTAAAACTCAGATAATAATGCCAAGAGTTAGTAAATGGAATGGCATCAAATTAGAAAACTTCTGCCTAGGAAAGGAAATAATTAAGAATGTAGGGGCCAAGATGGCGGACTAGAGGGCGGCTGCATTTCATGTTGCTCCAGGACGCAAGATTCAAAAGAGGAGATAGTGAGAGACTTGGGACCAACTCAAAGCTGCCAGGTGAGTCTCTCCTGTTGGGGAGGCGTCCTGGATGGGGCGGTAGCCCCGGAACACAGGGAATTTGTGAAGTGGAGTTGCTCGGCGAGACGCCCCTCCCCCCGCTGGAGCGGTAAACACGGACAACTGGGATCATCGTAGAGGAGGCGGCTCAGCACAGCGCTTGGACTCGAGCAGCCGCTGGGGCTCCGGGCGGCTGCCTGGGGAGGAGCTGCGTGGCGAGCTGTTTGGACCCAGAACAACCGCTTCTGAACACCGGGGGGGTTGCCCAGAGGAAGAGGAGGAGCGTGGCGGGACGCTTGGTCTAGAAGTGACTGCATCAGAGCCACGGGCGGTTGCCAGAGTAGGAGCTGCGTGGTGAGCTGTTTGAACTCAGAGTGGGCACTCCTGAGCGCCGGGGGACTGCCCGGAGGAAGAGGAGGAGCGCGGCGGGACACTTGGTCTGGGAGTGACTGCATCAGAACCACAGGCGGTTGCCAGAGGAGGAGCTGCGTGGTGAACTGTTTGAACTCAGAGCGAGCGCTCCTGAGTGCTGGGAGGTTGCCCGGAGGAGGAGGAGCGCGGCGTGCTGCTTGACCTGGGAGTGACTGCATCAGAGCTGCGGGCAGTTGCCGGAGGAGGAGCTGCGTGATGAGCTGTTTGAACTCGGAGCAGCTGCTCCAGAACACTGGTGGCCTGCCTGGAGGAGGAGAGCGGTGGGATGTTTGGTCTAGGAGTGACTGCATCAGAGCCACAGGTGGTTGCCAGAGGAGGAGGCGAGTGGTGAGTTGATTAGACTAAAAGCGACCGCTCCTGAACACCGGTGGCCTGCCTGGAGGAGGAGCATGGTGAGTCACCTGGTCTCGGAGCCACCGCTCCTGAACACCCGGGGGCTACCCCAAGGAGGAGGAGGAGGAACAGGGCGGGTCACTTGGACTTGGAGTGACTGCCTAGGGCTACGGGTGGTTGGCGGGAAGAGGAGACCCGAAGTGAGTTGCTTGGACTCCTAGTGACTGCGTCGGAAACCGGGCGGCTGTCCGGAGGAGGAGGTGTGTGGCGGGTCTCTGGGTCTCAGAGCTATTGTACGGGGCTCCAGGTGGTGGCTCAGGGGAGGGGCTGCATAGCCAGGCGATTGGTGCAGAGCAGGGTCCCAGGAGCTAGGTGGCTTCTTGCTGGAAGAGCCGCACAGAGACACGCCTAGGGGCGGAGTGAAGTTTCCAGGGCGGCGGGCAGATTCTCTGGGAGAGGCAGCCTAAGGAGACTCGCCTGCAAAGGGTGTGGCTCCCAGGCCCAGGACGTAGGTCCGGGCCCCTGGGATCGTTGCAGAGGAAGACAGCCCAGCCCAGGTGGTAGTTGTAGATAGAGGGGAACCTCTAGGAGGGCAACTGACCAGCGAGAGTTCCCCACCGAGTGACTCTTCCCGGCCGGGGGAGGTTTTCCCACAGGGACGGTAAAGCCAGAGACATAGGCACAAACAGGCCTTGCCTCAGCCCACAGTCTACTTCCCCATTGGATGACCATTGGTCAACAAGTGGAGGCACCTCTGCCCACTAGCAGGGAATATACGCCACCTGAGGGTTACCACACCTAGAGAGGCAGCTTCTTCGTGGAACTCTGCATTATCAACCTCCTCCAAGACTTCAGGCTACTGAAGGATAAGAGGGGATATACTAGCAATCTTCAGGGACATTATAAGTTGATAGAGGAAATCTGCAATATCTTAATGACCCACTGATTCCTGAACAATATGAGAAAACAAGGGAAGAAAATGCCCCAAACAAATCTAGATGTTACATCAATAAAATCCAACGACAGCATGGCAGAAGAAATGACAGAAAGGGAGTTCAGAATGTACATAATTAAAATGATTAGGGAAGCAAACGATGAGATGAAAGAGCAAATGCAGGCATTGAATGATCGCACCAATCGACAGTTAACAGAGCAAATTCAGGAAGCAAAAGATCATTTCAATAAAGAGTTAGAGATATTGAAAAAAACCAAACAGAAATTCTTGAAATGAAGGAAACAATAAACCAAATTAAGAACTCCATAGGAAGCATAACCAATAGGATAGAACAGCTGGAAGACAGAACTTCAGATATTGAAGACAAAATATTTAACCTCGAAAACAAAGTTGAACAAACAGAGAAGATGGTGAGAAATCATGAACAGAATATCCAAGAACTATGGGATATCATGAAAAGGCCAAATTTGAGAATTATTGGGATTGAGGAAGGCTTAGAGAAACAAACCAAAGGAATGAACAATCTATTTGAAGAAATAATATCAGAAAATTTCCCAAATCTGAAGAATGAAATGGAAAATCAAGTCCAAGAGGCTTATAGGACTCCAAATACACAAAATTACAACAGACCCACACCAAGGCACATTATAATGAAAATACCTAACATACAAAATAAAGACAGAATTTTAAAGGCAGTGAGAGAAAAGAATCAAATTATGTTCAGGGGGAAGCCAATACGGATATCAGCAGATTTTTCAATCCAGACCCTAAGAGCTAGAAGGGCCTGGAACAACATTTTTCAAGCTCTGAAAGAAAATGGATGCCAACCAAGAATCTTATACCCAGCAAAACTTACCTTCAAATTTGATGATGAAATAAGATCATTCCATGATAAACAAAAGCTAAAAGAATTTACAAAAAGAAAGCCAGCATTACAGAACATTCTCAGCAAAATATTTCATGAGGAAGAGATAAAAAACAAAGAAGCAAATCAGCAAAGGGAGGAATTATCCTAAAGGAACTGTCAAATAAAGGAGGAACCAAGATGTGTCAAAAATTTTAAATATGAACCAATGACTGGGAATACAAATCATATCTCAATAATAACCCTGAATGTTAATGGCCTGAATTCATCAATCAAAAGACATAGACTGGCAGATTGGATTAAAAAGAAAGATCCAACAATATGTTGCCTGCAAGAGACTCACCTCATAGAAAGAGATACCCATAGACTAAAGGTGAAAGGATGGGGAAAAACATACCATGCACATGGGCTCAGCAAAAAAGCTGGAGTATCCATCCTCATTTCAGATAATGTGGACTTCAAGCCAATGTTAGTTAGAAGGGATAAAGGAGGACATTTCATACTGCTTAAGGGAAGCATAAATCAGCAAGATATAACAATCATAAACATCTATGCCCCAAACAGTGGCTCATCCATATATGTTAAACAAATCCTTCTCAATTTTAGAAACCAAATAGACCATAACACAATAATACTAGGTGATTTTAACACGCCTCTTTCACCACTGGACAGATCTTCCAAACAAAAATTGAACAAAGAAACCATAGATCTCAATAACACAATCAATAATTTAGACTTAACAGACATTTATAGAATATACCATCCAACCAAGAGCGAATACACTTTCTTCTCAGCAGCACATGGATCCTTCTGTAAAATAGACCATATATTATGCCACAAAGCTAATGTCACCAAATACAAGAAGATAGAGACACTACCTTGTATTCTATCAGATCATAATGGATTGAAGTGACAAATTAATGAAAGAGTAAAAACCAGAAACTACTCCAACACCTGGAGATTAAACAATATGCTACTATATGATGAATGGATAACAGAAGATATTAGGAAGGAAATTAAAAAATTCTTAGAGGTAAACGAGAACAAAGAAACATCATATCAAAATCTCTGGGACACTATGAAAGCGGTACTTAGAGGAAGATTTATTTCATGGAGCGCATTTAATAAAAGAAGTAAAACTCAAAAAATAAATGACCTAACACTACAGCTCAAAGCCCTAGAAAAAGAACAGACCAACACCAAAAGTAGTAGAAGACAGGAAATAGTTAAACTGAGAGCTGAAATCAACGAAATTGAAACGAAAGAAACAATACAAAAAATTGACAAAATAAATAGTTGGTTCTTCGAAAAAATAAACAAAATTGATAAACCTTTAGCCACACTAACAAAGAGAAGACGAGAGAAAACCCAAATCACTAAAATTCGGAATGAACAAGGAAATATCACAACAGACACGACTGAAATACAAAACATAATTAGAAGCTATTTTGAAAATCTATACTCCAACAAAATAGAAAATTTCGAAGACATCAACAGGTTTCTAGAGACATATGAATTGCCTAAACTGAACGAGGAGGACATACACAATTTAAATAGACCAATTTCAAGTAATGAAATAGAAGAAGTCATCAAAAGCCTTCCAACAAAGAAAAGTCCAGGACCAGATGGGATCTCAGCCGAGTTCTACAAAACTTTTAAAGAAGAACTCATTCCAATACTTCTCAAAGTATTCCAGAAAATAGAAGAGGAGGGAACTCTCCCAAACTCATTCTATGAAGCCAATATTACCCTGATTCCTAAACCAGACAGAGACACATCAAGGAAAAAAAATTTCAGACCAATATCCTTAATGAACATCGATGCAAAAATTCCCAACAAAATTTTAGCAAATCGCATACAAAAACATATTAAAAAGATAGTGCACCACGATCAAGTGGGTTTCATCCCAGGGATGCAAGGTTGGTTCAACATCAGGAAATCAATAAATGTCATTCACCATATCAATAGACTTAAAGTCAAGAATCACATGATTATTTTGATAGATGCAGAAAAAGCATTTGATAAAATACAGCACCCCTTCATGCTCAAAACACTAGAAAAAATAGGGATAGTGGGAACATTCCTTAACATTGTAAAGGCCATCTACGCTAAACCCATGGCTAATATCATTCTAAATGGTGAAAAACTGAAAGCATTCCCTCTAAAAACTGGAACAAGGCAGGGATGCCCTCTTTCACCACTTCTATTCAATATCGTCCTTGAAACTCTAGCCAGAGCAATTAGACAGACCAAAGAAATTAAAGGGATACGAATTGGAAAAGAAGAACTCAAAGTATCCCTATTTGCTGATGATATGATGGTATACTTAGAGGAACCAGGAAATTCCACCAGAAAACTTTTAGATCTCATAAGTGAATTCAGTAAAGTAGCGGGATATAAGATCAATGCACATAAATCTAAGGCATTTTTATATATAAGCAATGAATCTTCAGAAAGAGAAATTAGGAAAAACTACCCCATTCACAATAGCTTCGAAAAAATAAAGTATTTGGGAATCAATCTCACAAAAGAGGTGAAAGACCTCTACAATGAGAACTACAGAACACTAAAGAAAGAAATTCAAGAAAACCTTAGAAGATGGAAAGATCTCCCATGTTCTTGGATAGGAAGAATTAATATTGTCAAAATGGCCATACTACCAAAAGTGCTATACAGATTCAATTCAATTCCAATTAAAATCCCAATGATGTACCTTACAGAAATAGAGCAAGCAATTATGAAATTCATCTGAAAGAATAAAAAACCCAGAATAGCTAAAGCAATCCTTGGCAGAAAGAGTGAAGCAGGGGGTATCGCAATACCAGATCTTCAACTCTACTACAAAGCAATAGTAACAAAAATGGCATGGTATTGGTACCAAAATAGAAAGGTGGATCAATGGTACAGAATAGAGGACACGGACACAAACCCAAATAAATACAATTTTCTCATACTAGACAAAGGGGCCAAAAATATGAAATGGAGAAAAGACAGCCTCTTCAACAAATGGTGCTGGGAGAATTGGAAATCCATATGCAACAGAATGAAACTAAACCCATATCTCTCACCATGCATGAAACTAAACTCAAAATGGATTAAGGATCTCGGAATCAGACCAGAGACCTTGCATCTTATAGAAGAAAAAGTAGGTCCAGAGCTTCAACATGTCGGCTTAGGACCAGAATTCCTCAACAGGACCCCCATAGCACAAGAAATAAAAGCAAGAATTAATAACTGGGATAGATTCAAACTAAAAAGCTTTCTCTCAGCAAAGGAAACTATCAGCAATGCAAAGAAAGAGCCTACAGAGTGGGAGAAAATCTTTGCCAATCATACTTCAGATAGAGCGCTAATCTCCAGAATCTATAAAGAACTCAAAAAACTCTACACCAAGAATGTAAATAATCCAACTGACAAATGGGCTAAGGAAATGAATAGACACTTCACAGAAGAAGATATACAAGCAATCAACAAACATATGGAAAAATGTTCAACATCTCTAATAATAAGAGAAATGCAAATCAAAACCACCCTAAGATTCCATCTCACCCCAATTAGAATGGCAATTATCAAGAATACAAGCAACAACAGGTGTTGGCGAGGATGTGGGGAGAAAGGTACACTCTTACATTGCTGGTGGGGCTGCAAATTAGTGCAGCCACTCTGGAAAGCAGTGTGGAGATTCCTTAGAAAACTTGGAATGGAACCACCATTTGACCCAGCTATCCCACTCCTTGGCCTATACCCAAAGGACTTAAAATCAGCATATTACAGAGATACAGCCACATCAATGTTCATAGCTCAGTTCACAATAGCCAGATTGTGGAACCAACCTAGATGTCCTTCAATTGATGAATGGATAAAGAAACTGTGGTATATATATATACAATGGAATATTACTCAGCCATAAAGAACGATAAAATTATGGCATTTGCAGGCAAATGGATGAAACTGGAGAATATCATGCTAAGTGAGATAAGCCAATCTTCAAAAAACCAAAGGAAGAATGATATCACTAATAAGTGGATGATGACACATAATGGGGGGTGGGAAGGGTTAGTGTTGGGGTTGGAGTTGGGTTTAGGGAGGGGGGCAGGAATGGAGGAAAGAAGGACTGTATAGATGGAGGGGAAGGGTGGGAGGGGAGGGGGGAAGGGAAAAATGGCAGAATGAATCAAACAACATTACCCTATGTAAATTTATGATTACACAAATGGTATGCCTTTACGCCATGTACAGACAGAGAAACAACATGTATCCCATTTGTTTACAATAAAAAAAATAAAAATAAAAAAAAAATAAAAAAATAAAAAAAAAAAGAATGTAAAGTGAGAACCAACATATTGGTAGAAAATCTTTGTTAGCTATTCTTTGACAGAAGATTAATACCCAAAATATATATAAAAATAAAGCACCAAAAATGACCAATTAATAAATGTGCAAATGAATTAAACAGACACTTCTCAAAGAAGAAATACAAGTGGCCAAGAAATCTATGAAAAAATGTTCACCATCATTAGCAATTAGGGAAATGCAAATGAAAATTACACTGAGTTTCATCTTACACCAGTCAGAATGGCACTCATCAAGAATACAAACAATAATAAATGCTGGAGAGGATGTGGAGGATAATGGACACTTTTACACTGTTGGTGGGATTGTAAATTAGTACAACCACTATGGAAATCAGTATGAAGGTTCCTCAAAAGGCTAGGAATGATAGCCTATGATCCATCTATACCAATCTTTGTTATTTATCCTAAAGAATTAAAGCCATCTTACGGTGATACATGCATTCCATGTTTATAATAGTACAATTCAGAATAACCAAACTATGGAACCCACCTAAGTGTCCATCAATAGATGAGTGGATAAAGAAAATGTGGTATATGTATATAATGAAGTTTTATTCAATCATAAATAAAAATGAAATTATGTCTTTTGCAGGAAAAGAGATGGAACATGAGAGCATTATATTAAGCGAAATAAACCAAATTCAGAAGGTCCAGGTTGGTTATATTTTCTCTCATATGTGTTAGGAAGTTAGGGAAGAAAGAGGGAAAGAAAGTGAAGGGTATCTCATGAAAATCAAAGGGAGACAATAGAGAAAAGGGATTGAGACAGGGAGGAAGAGAGAGAAAGGAGACATCCCGAGGAATGATACTAGCCAAATCATAGTTTTGTGTGTATGAATATGTAACAACAAATCCTACCATTTTCTACAACTATGGTGCACCAATAAAGAATATGGGGAAAAAAGAGGTGAACCTGGGCAGGACTGTCTGGAAACTTCCCTGGGACCCTCAAATAAAAGTGGAGGGAAAAAGAAGTGAATAGTCCTTGTCTCTGAGAGGACCCCACTCTCTCCCTTGAGAAGGACCCCACTCTTCTCCCTTCTAATAAACTCATGCTTATAACTCTGAATGACTTGTCTAAAATCTTTCTAACTTGACCACAAGAATTGGGGATTGTAGTGGGAGGCTTCATAAACTAGTATATAATCCCCACATTCTAACCATATCTTAAAGTCACATATTCTGTGAGCTCCCATATACATCAGTGAACAAACCTTGTCTTTCCTGCTGTTAATCTGTATTTTGTCAGTTTGATTCACAGATCCCCAAACACTGAACCTAAAAGGATAAAGGTAGAAGTTTTTTCTCCTTGACAGGCCCAGGAGACAATACTATTTCTTCGTGAATCATCTTAATCATGTATAATCCGAAGTCCTTTTCTGACATTTCTTCTAACATACTGTCATTGGATTCTATTAATATAGAATCTAGATTTGTTTGGATCATTTTCTTCCATTGTCTTTTCATGTTGTTCATGTATCTTCCCCTGTAGCAATGCAGATCTGGGGTATTGCAGATTTCCCCCTACAGGCTTATAGTGGCCCTATTAGTTTCCAAAACCTTTTCTTTAAGGGGAGATCAATATTAGCAGTGCCCAATTCAGACACTATGCAATCCTAGACCAAATAGCCCCTATGAGGACAATAACAAAATTGTCATAATAAACAGAATGAGTTCAAATATTATCTTCAGTATAACAAATAGATTTGCAATAAGGTCTGCAGTTTCTAATGGAGGACAAAGAGGATGCAGAGGGATGTAGGATGTAGCTGTTAATGGGATAAGAAAACAATATACAGAAGTTCTAGATAATAGAAAGGGTGAGAGTGTAATCAAATGAAATTGGATGTTAGCATGCAAAAAGGGAGAAAGAGACTCTGAGGGAACAGGTAAACAAAAGGAAAAGAGAGCCAAAAAAGTAAAGAAATAAAAACTTAAAATTGTTCAATAAGGAGAAAAAAAAATCTACACTATAAGTCATATAGAATTCAAACCTCCCAGTCTTCAGTAGCCTGATGCATGAGAGGTACCTGACAATGAGCTTCAAGCCTCCAGCAGGCGTCTCAGGATGGGATTTGTCCCACCTAAAGATGGGAGCTACAACTTCCAGGATTATCCAAGATGGCCGCTCTGGCTTCCAAATGTGTTGACAAATGGGGAGCTGCAGCTCGGGGTGTGGACGTGGTCGGTTGGAGGTCCTGGAGGCGGGGTGCAGTTGGTCAGGCAGGGATCCTGGAGGTTGGGTGTGTTTGGTGTGGTCGTGGGATCCTGGAGGCTGGGTGCAATCAGTCGGTCTTGGGTCCCGTTTATAGGGCGCATTCAATTGGTCTGGGGGTCCTGGTGGCAGGAAGCAGTCAGTCTATGTGAGGGCCCCAGAGGCAGGGAGTGATCGGTCAGGCTGAGGGATCCTGGAGTCAGTTGGGCCAGGGGTCCTACGGGGCCTGGCTGTTGTCTCAAATGGCGGCAGCCACATGTAATCAAACCTGCAGGTACTGTGACAGAGAACTTCCAGGCAACAGCAGGCAGCTGGCACTCCACTGGTGCTCCACTGGCGGTCTGCGGTCAGTCTGCTGGCAGCTGTCCAATGATCGGGAGGTGAACCTTGGGTGGTGGGTGATGGGTAGGTGAAAGGCAGGCGATGGACAGGCAAGAAGCAGGCAATGGTGGATGATAGGTGCCTGACAGTGAGCAATCTGCACTCAAAAAAGGTGTTGATATGCTGGCAGACTGCAGGTGATCACAGTAGACAAATGGGGTAAATAGCAGGGGATCGATAAGCAGCAAAAACTGCCTCACCAAGAAACAGATATCCTCTGCTTGAAACTGGAGTTACGGAGTGACAAGGAACACAGCCTCCCTCTAGTCCACCATCTTGGATCTCGACAATGCTATTTCTCCACAGCTTTTGGTTCTCACATCCAAGTCTCTACCTGCTATTAAAGACCATTCAACATTGCAGTCTTCTTATTTAACCAACTGTTCTTGCTCTTTCTTCCCAAGCATAAACCTTTTGATTTAAGAGAGCACCTCATATCCTTGTTCCTCACCACATACCAAGTCAAGTCTAGGTTCCCAGAGTTTGTTAATTCTGTTAATGTTTGTCCTATACGGTAATTTACAGTCTTCCTTTTCTACTCATTCCTTAAAATGATGTGGGAAGGAGATACTTGGGTAAATGGGAATAAGTATGAAGCTATAAATCTGAGCTCTCATCTTTCACAGAAAATTAGAAGTTGCTCTTACTACAAACACTGGCCATCTACTTGGGCCTTTGGATGCCCAATAGCTAACTAAAAGAAGGATAAAGTTTGGTATTGTTGGCTTTATTTTTTATCTGTCTTCTCTATTACCTTAAGTTTTGCATAAGATTACTACTCTACTCTTCTTATAGGCATATTGGTTACTCAAGAAGTGTAATATAAGGGTTATTAGCTTAAATTTTCCTAACCTATCTCATACCAGTCCAAGACTAAAATATTTTCAAGCCTCGTGCATATTCAAGACTTTTACAATGTCCTGTTTCAGACCACTGGAGTTGGCACCTGGAAGTCTCCAGTCACTACCCTAGACTTTCTAGGAACTGCAGATCACCCCATGAAGAGACCTGCCCCACCACCAGGAACAATCATCATGGAAACTGAATTGCACCTCCTTCCAGGATCACAGGTCTGATAGATAAACATCCTGTAAAGCAAATGGAGATTGCCCCATCAAATGATCAGGAGCTTTGGGAACCACCTTATGGAATTAATATGAGATAGTAATCAATCAGACCAGTTTGACCTAGAATGTGTAATCATGCATAACGTTCTCCCCTGTCCAATTTCTTCCTTCATTTCAACTTTAAGCTTGTATCAGAGGCTTGATTTCCCTTTGCCTTCCCAATACAGCTATTTTGATTAAAATTCTTTTCCTGTGTTGCACCATTATTTTTTCTCATTTGGTTGTTGAGGTGTGGCCAGACTTGATATGGTGGGATCTGTAGGATCAGTCCTCTGGCCTAGAACTCCAATAACAATCTCAGCATGTAGTACCTCAATATCTGCTTTATGTCAAAATCCTTTTATGTACCTTGCTCAATAGCTGTTTTGGGTCAGAGAGGTTAAATCCCACATCACGTATATGTAATCATCTAATTATTTCATGTGTACTAGCACAATCTTCCTGTACAATTTGAATAATAAAGATAGTAATAACATAAAATTTCATGTATCCATCACACAAACACAGCATGTGGTCGAAAGAAACTGAGTATGTTTTAAATACCTGGTTGTTTCTTTAATAATCAGTGGGTTGTTTGATTGATGGTGATCTTAATAGACAACCACAAAGAGCTAGATGACCAATACCCTGAAATATAGACTTTTTCCAACTACTGACCAATAATATCATTCTTGACCATCATTTCTCTTTGGAGAATTAGACTGTAGTTCTTTAGTTTATTTAAACCACAATCTCAAAAAGAATGTGTTGTACTGTATTCTACTATGTGTATTTAAAAAAAACATTTATAGGCTTGTCAGAGGGAAAAAGTTAGCTTAATGATCTTAATATGTTTTGTTTTTATTATTTTTAATTCATTTTTATTGTAAACAAATGAGATACATCTTGGTTCTCTATTTGTACATAAAGAGCAGCATACCGTTTTTGTAATCATACATTTAACTAGGGTAATAGTTTTTGATTCATTCTGATATTTTTTTCATCCCCCCATCCCTCCCATCCCTCTTATCCCTCTATACAGTCTCTCCTTCCTCCATTCTCGCCGCCCTCCCACCCCCCATTATGTGTCATCACCTGCTTATCAGTGAGATCATTCGTCCTTATCTCACTCAGCATGATATTTTCCAATTTCATCCATTTGCCTGCAAATGCCATAATATTATTATTTTTTATGGCTGAGTAATAATCCATTATACACACACACACACACACACACACACACACACACACACACATATATCACAGTTTCTTTATCCATTCATCAATCAAAGGGTATCTAGGTTGGTTCCACAATCTGGCTATTGTGATTTGAGCAGCTATGAACACTGATGTGGCTGTATCTCTGTACTATGGTGATATTAAGTCTTTTGGGTATAGGCCAAGGAGTGGGATAGCTGGGTCAAATGATGGTTCCATTACAAGCTTTCTGAAGAATCTCCACACTGCCTTCCAGAGTGGCTGCACTAATTTGCAACCCCACCCGCAATGTATAAGTGTACCTTTTTCCCCACAGTCTCGCCAACACCTATCCTTGCTTGTATTCTTGATAATAGCCATTCTAATTGGGGTGAGATGGAATCTTAGGGTGGGTTTATTTGCATTTCTCTTATTACTAGAGATGGTGAACATTTTTTCATATGTCTGTTGATTGCTTGTAGATGTTCTTCTGTGAAGTGTCTGTTCAATTCCTTAGCCCATTTGTTGATTGGATTATTTGTATTCTTGGTGTAGTTTTTTGAGTTCTTTATATACTCTGGAAATTATTGCTCTATCTGAAGTATGAGTAGCAAAGATTTTCTCCCATTCTGTAGACTCTCTCTTCACATTGCTGATGGTTTCCTTTGCTGAGAGAAAGCTTTTAGTTTGACTCTATCCCAGTTATTGATTCTTGCATTTATTTCTTGTGCTATGGGAGTACCATTAAGGAAGTCTGACCCTAAGCCGACATGTTGAAGATTTGAACCTACTTTTTCTTCTATAAAATGCAGGGTCTCTGGCCTGATTTCAAGGTCCTTGATTCATTTTGAGTTGAGTTTTGTGCAGGGTGAGAGATAGGGGTTTAGTTTCATTCTGTTGCATATGGATTTTCAGTTTTCCTAGCACCATTCGTTGAAGAGGCTATCTTTTCTCCATTGCATATTTTTGGACCCTTTGTCTAGTATGAGAAAATTGTATTTATTTGGGTTTGTGTCCATGTCCTCTACTCTGTACCATTGATCCACCTGTCTATTTTGATGCCAATACCATGCCATTTTTGTTACTATTGCTTTGTAGTATAGTTGAAGTTCTGGTATTGTGATACCCCCTGCTTCGCTCTTCCTGCTAAGGATTGCTTTAGCTATTCTGGGTTTCTTATTCTTCCAGATGAATTTCATGATTGCTTGCCCTTTTTCTGTAAGGTACGTCATTGGAATTTTAATTGGAATTGCATTGAATCTGTATAGCACTTTTGGTAGTATGGCCATTTTGACAATATTAGTTCTTTCTATCCAAGAACTTGGGAGATCTTTCCATCTTCTAAGGTTTTCTTTAACTTCTTTCTTTAGTGTTCTGTAGTTGTCATTGTAGAGGTCTTTCACCTCTTTTGTTAAATTGATTCCCAAGTATTTTATTTTATTTTTGAAGCTATTGTGAATGGGGTAGTTTTCCGAAGTTCTCTTTCTGAAGATCCATCACTTATGTATAAAAATGCATTGGATTTATGAGCATTGATCTTATATCTCGCTACTTTACTGAATTCACTTATGAGTTCTAAGTTTTCTGGTGGAATTCACCGGTTTCCCCTAAATATATAATCATGTCATCAGCAAATAGGGATAGTTTGAGTTCTTCTTTTCCTATTCATATCCCTTTTATTTCTTTGGTCTAATTACTCTGGCTAGAGTTTTGAGGACAATGTTGAATAGAAGTGGTGAAAGAGGGCATCCTTGCCTTGTTCCAGATTTTAGGGGGAATGCTTTCAGGTTTTCACCATTTAGAATGACATTGACCATGGGCTTAGCATAGGTGGCCTTTACAATGTTAAGGAATGCTCCCACTATCCCCATTTTTTCTAGTGTTTTGAGCATGAAGAGATACTGTATTTTATTGAATGCTTTTTCTGCATCTATCAAAATAATCATGTGATTCTTTGTTTTTAAGTCTGTTCATATGGTGAATGACATTTATTGATTTCCTGATGTTGAACCAACCTTGCATCCCTGGGATAAAACCCACTCGATTGTAGTGCACTATCTTTTTAATATATTTTTGTATGCGATTTGCTAAAATTTTGTTGAGAATTCTTGCATCAATGTTCATTAAGGATATTTGTCTGAAATTTTCTTTCCTCGATGTGTCTCTATCTGGTTTAGGTATCAGGGTGAGTTTGGGAAGGTTCTCTCCTTTTCTATTTCATGGAATACTTTTAGGAGTATTGGAATGAGCTCTTCTTTAAAGGTTTTGTAGAACTCGGCTGAGAACCCATCTGGTCCTGGACTTTTCTTTGTTGGTAGGCTTTTGATGACCTCTTCTATTTCATTACTTGAAATGGATCTATTTAAATTGAGTATGTCCTCCTCGTTCAGTTTAGATAATTCATATGTCTCTAGAAACCTGTTGATGTCTTTGAGATTTTCTATTTTGTAGAGATTTTCAAAATAGCTTCTAATTATGTTTTGTATTTCACTCGTTCTGTAGTGATATTTCCTTGTTCATTCCGAATTTTAGTAATTTGGGTTTTCTCTTTCCTTCTCTTTGTTAGTGTGGCTAAGGGTTTATCAATTTTGTTTATTTTTTCAAAGAACCAACTATTTATTTTGTCAATTTTTTGATTGTTTCTTTTGTTTCAATTTTGTTGATTTCAGGTCTGATTTTAACTATTTCCTGTCTTCTACTACTTTTGGTGTTGCTCTGTTCTTCTTTTTCTAGGGCTTTAAGCTGTAGTGTTAAGTTGTTTATCTGTTGATTTTTTTCTTCTTTTATTGAATGCACTCCATGAAATAAATTTTCCTCTAAGTACTGCTTTCATAGTGTCCCAGAGATTTTGATATGTTGTTTCTTTGTTCTCATTTACCTCTAAGAATTTTTAAATTTCCTTTCTGATATCTTCTGTTATCCATTCATCATACAATAGCGTATTATTTAATCTCCATGTGTTGGAGTAGCTTCTGTTTTTTATTCTGTCATTTATTTCTAATTTCATTCCATTATGATCTGATAGAATACAAGGTAGTATCTCTATATTCTTGTATTTGCTAACAGTAGCTTTGTGGCATAAAGTATGGTCTATTTTAGAGAAGAATCCATGTGCTGCTGAGAAGAAAGTGTATTTGCTTTTTGTTGGATGGTATATTCTATAAATGTCCATTAAATCTAAATTATTGATTGTGTTATTGAGATCTATGGTTTCTTTGTTCAGTTTTTGTTTGGAAGATCTGTCCAGTGGTGAGAGAGCTGTGTTAAAATCACCTAGTATTATTGTGGTGTGGTCTCTTTGACTTCTGAAATTGAGAAGGATTTGTTTGATGTATATGGATGAGCCAGTATTTGGGTCATAGATATTTATGATTGTTATGTCTTGCTGACTTGTGCTTCCCTTAAGCAGTATGAAATGTCCTTCTTTATCCCTTCTGACTTACTTTGGCTTGAAGTCCACATCATCTGATATGAGGATGGATACTCTGGCTTTTTTGCTGAGTCCATGTGCATGGTATGCTTTTTCCCATCCTTTCACCTTTAGTCTATGGGTATCTCTTTCTATGAGGTGAGTCTCTTGACTGCAGCAAAATGTTGGATTTTTCTTTCTAATCAAATCTGCCAGTCTATGTCTTTTGATTGATGAGTTCAGGCCATAAACATTCAGGGTTATTATTGAGATACGATTTGTATTCCTGGTCATTTGGCTCATTATTATTATTTATTTTTTTTTTTTGACATGACTTGATTCCTCCTTTATTTGGCTGTTCCTTTAGGGTAGTTTCTCCCTTTGCTGATTTACATTATTGTTTTTCATCTCTTCCTCATGGAATATTTTGCTGAGAATGTTCTGTGATGCTGGCTTTCTTTTTGTAAATTCTTTTAGCTTTTGTTTATCATGGAAGGATTTTATTTCATCATCAAATCTGAAGGTAAGTTTTGCTGGGTATAAGATTCTTGGTTGGCATCCGTTTTCTTTCAGGGCTTGAAAATGTTGTTCCAGGTCCCTTTTAGCTTTTAGGGTCTGGATTGTAAAATCTGCTGATATCCATATTGGTTTCCCCCTGAACATAATTTTGATTCTTTTCTCTCGCAGTCTTTAAAATTCTGTCTTTATTTTGTATGTTAGGTATTTTCATAATAATGTGCATTGGTGTGGGTCTGTTGTAATTTTGTGTATTTGGAGTCCTATAAGCCTCTTGTACTTGATTTTCCATTTCATTCTTCAGATTTGGGAAATTTTCTGATATTCTTTCATTGAATAGATTGTTCATTCCTTTGGTTTGTTTCTCTAAGCCTTCCTCAATCCCAATAATTCTTAAATTTGGCCTTTTCATGATATCCCATAATTCTTGTAGGTTTTGTTCATGATTTCTTACCATCTTCTCTTTGTTCAACTTTGTTTTCAAGATTAAATATTTTATCTTTAGTATCTGAGGTTCTGCATTCCAGGTGTTCTATCCTATTGGTTATGCTTTCTATGGAGTTTTTAATTTGGTTTATTGTTTCCTTCATCAAGGATTTCTGTTTGTTTTTTTTTTCAATATCTCTAACTCTTTATTGAAATGATCTTTTGCTTCCTGTGTTTGTTCTTTTAACTGTCAATTGGTGCAATCCTTCAATGCCTGCATTTGCTCTTTCATCTCCTCCTTCAATGCCTGCATTTGCTTTTTCATCTCCTCATTTGCTTCCCTGATTGTTTTAATTATGTACATTGTGAACTCCCTTTCTGACATTTCTTCTGCCATGCTGTCATTGGATTTTATTGCTATACCATGTAGGTTTGTTCAGGACATTTTCTTCCCTTGTTTTCTCATATTGCTCAGGTATCTACCCCTCTAGCAGTGAAACTCTGGGATATTTCAGATTTCCTCTATTGACTAATATTGTCTCTGTAGATTTCCAATAACTCACCTCTTAGCCTTCAGTAGTCTGAAGTCTTGGTGGAACTTGATAATGTGGTGCTCCACTAGGAAGCTGCCTCTCTAGGGGTGGCAGCCTTCAGGTGGGGTATATTCCCTGTCAGTGGGCAGAGGCAACTCCACTTGTTGCCTGATGGTCAGCCAAAGGGGGACTAGACTGCAGACTGGGGCATGTCTGATCTGGTGTATCTCTGGTTCTACTGCCCTGTTGGGAAAGCCTCGCCCAGCAGGGAAGACTTACCCAATGCGGACATCTCGCTGAGCAGCTCTCCTCCGAGAAGTTCCCTTCGGTCCAGAAATACCACCTGGACTGGGAAGCCCTCCTCTGTGATGTTCCCAGGGGTTCTGACCTACCCCCTGGGCTGGGGAGCCTGGTCCTGCGAGGGAGTCCCTCACTGAGCAGCCCTCCTTTCCTATGTTCCTTGGGGACCAGAGCTACCGCCTGGGCCTTGGACCCTCACTGTGTATGAGGCCCTCCTCTGCAATGCTCCTGGTTGAATGGGTACTCGGTTCCGCAGGGGAGTCTCACTGGGCCACACTGGGCCACTCTATTCCATGAAGTTCCCCGAGTTTTGGGACTACTGCCCCATCTGGGGAGCCCGCCCAGTGGGAGAGATTCACCAGATGGCTCTGTGTTGGTCCCGAATCTCTCAATACCTCCTCTTCTTGACTCTTCAGTCTTGTCAAAGTTCCTCTAGTCTCCTGTAGGTGTCTCAGGAAGGGAGCTGCCCTTCCAATGATGATGGCCACACCCTCAGGAATAAATCTCAATGCCTGCACCAGCCTATAAAGAAGCCTCTGGCTAGCTCTGCATTGCAGGCGGGCTAGCTCCTCTGCCAGATTGCTCCGCAATGGTGACAGACCTCGGTGTGGTGGTCAGATGGAGTAGCTCAGTGATGGCATCTGTCTTTGGCCTGGTGACTGGGCGGGTTGGCTGCCCGCCCCTAGTTCTGTAAGGCAGGGGGGTTGGGTGCCCACCTGGTACCTCCACGAAGCAGGCGGCCTGACTCACCCACCAGCTTGCTCCGTGACTGTGACCGACCAGTGATGGTGCCATCCTGGGTGCAGGGGTCAGGCAGGGTCACTAGGTAATGGCGCCAACCTGGGTGCAGGGGTCAGGCTCAGTGATGGCATCTGCCTTTGGCCTGGTGGCTGCGCGGGTTGGCTACCCGCCCCTATTTCTGTAAGGCAGGCGGGTTGAGTGCCCGCCTGCTACCTCCACGAAGCAGGCGGCCTGACTCACCCACCAGCTCTCTTCAAGACTGCGACCGACCAGTGATCAGGTTTTGTTTTTAGATTCTAGAATCTGGCAACATTTCATTCCATAAACACAGTAAGTTTTCTGATCTGAGCAAAAGGTTTGTTTTATAGACAGAAAGGTTGGAAAAGGTAGGATTTTTTAAAAAATAGATAGGTCATTTCACAATTAGTTTCCTTGTAAAACAGGGCAGGGAGGCAGAACAATAGGAAAAGAACTAATTAACATCAGGTTATTTATTGTAATGGTTAATTTGAATTGTCAACTTGATTGGATTAAGAGATGCTGATAATGAGACTTCTGGGTGTGTCAATGAGCGCATGTCTAGAAATGATTAGAATGTGGGATCATGAACTGAAGTGGAGCCTTTCCCTAAGCTTGGGAAGCACCATCCAATAGGATGGAATAAAAGTTGGAAGAAAAAGGAAGCAGATGCAGATGCAAGCTCAGATCTTCTTGAACGGGTTCTTGATTGCTGCTTCAATCGTCCGATGATATTGGACCTGGTTTCTTCACTCTTGCAAAGCAGACTCTGCCAGTGATTCTCCAGGTAGTTTCCAGAAGTCTTGGTCTCCGACTAGGGTAGCATTGTTGGTCTTTATTGTTCCGGGGTTCTCACATCTTGGACTGCACAGCTACTGGTTCTTCCAGCTCTCCAGCTGCAGATGACTATTGTGGACTATCTATCTTCTGGTCCTGAAAGCCAATCTAATAAATCCCCTTTTTCTAATCACACTTTCTGTTGATTCTGTTCTTCTAGAGAACTCTGATACACTTCTTTAAATAAGAATTAAGGCAGAGGGAACTTCATTGTCATACCAATTTAAAGTGGCCTCTTTCAGAAATTTGACTGTTACCCTTCTAATTCTGATTTTTCAGAATGACAGATGAGTAGCTTAGTTTCAGTTTGGTGTCTTGGAATTTTAGAAGGAGTGACTTTATTTTGATTTTTGGCCTGGTCCATTAAGGAGTTTAGTCCAAAATGATAGCCTCCTGGAATTTTTATTTGCATTTTTTTTTTCTGTTTTGTAAGTGTTGAGGACTGAATCAGGGCCTCAGGCATGCTAAACAAACTCCCCTTTACTGAATTATATCCCCAGCTTTAATTTTTGCTCAACAGGATTCACAAATATGACTCACGTCCTCTTAATGTGTGCCCTTGTTCTCTTTTTTCTTTTTGTGGGAGGTGCTTCTTCTAGAGACAATGCTTTTCCAAGGAGACTGTTGTTTCTACTTATTCAAAGACATTCTGACAGTCAAATCTGGCCTTCAAAGGTATTCCATTCCTGCCAGGCATGGTGGCACCTACCTGTATTCCCAGTGACTTAGGAGGTTGAAGGAGGAGGATGGCAAGTTTGAGACCAGCCTGTGCAACTGAGCAAGACCCCATGTCAAAAAAATAAATAAAATAAGAATGTCTGAATGTAGTTCAGTGGTACAATGCTTCTGGGTTCAAACATCAAAACTGAAAAAACAAAAAAAATACTTTGCATTCCTTTGGAAACCACTGTGATTAACAATAAACTCTGACGTAAATACTTCTTAGAATGAAATATAGTAGATGATTTAAATACAACATGCTTAAACAGGCCATAATGATCATTTCCAAATTAATATTACTATTACATGGTAATAATATGGTCAATAAAATTATAATTACTAACTAAAACTTAAAGTCAATTGTACCTTGAAAAACAAAGGAGGATTTTAATTGTCTAAAACTGACTGAATTAACTTTAATTTTTAAAAATGTCTCAGTAAGATTTAAATCTAGAAAATCAATTATACACTATTTAAAAAATGCTAAGTAGGCAGATGGTCATTCCATATTTACTCCAATAAATTAATTAAAATAAATTTTTGAGGCACTTAGTTAATTGCTCTGAATTTCTAGAATGTAACACACCCTCAAAACTTCATTTTTTATCATAGACAAATAGAACACTGAAGCAATTTTTCACCCTTCCTGTTTTGTATCCATGTGATTTCCTCTTTCTTGATAACATCCTTGAGTTCACTGCTTTTTCTTATAAGTGTTCAAATTAAAAAAAAAAAAAGAAGGAAAAAAAGGAAGAGGAGGAGGAGAGGATGGAAGGAGGGAAGGAAGGAAGGAAGGAAGGAAGGAAGGAAGGAAGGAAGGAAGGAAGGAAGGAAGGAAAGAAAGAAGGAAGGAAGGAGGAAGGAAAATGCCTAAAAATTAATGAAATGTGAAGAACATAGGAAAAGTTTAAACTCTGCTTTGTCTCTGAATTGGTTATAGGCCTAGAAAATGGGACAATTCTTGGCAAGACAGACTCGACAACACACTTGAAAGTGCTTATGTCCTGGAGTCTAAGAATGAATATTTTTGTTGTTGTCGTTTTAGTTGTAGGTGGACACAGTACCTTTATTTTTATGTGGTGCTGAGGATGGAACCCAGGGCCTCACACATGCTAGTCGAGTGCTCTACCACTGAGGCAGAACCCCAGCCCAAGAATGAACATTTTTGAGCATATTACCTCCAAGCTGGAGAAACACCAGTGATCCTGATCATTGGATTCATCCAGCTCACCTTACTGAGATCAAAACAAGCCAAGAGGAGAGGCAGGGCTTTAGGTTCCCGATGCCATTTTTGGATGACAGAACTGGGCTCACCATAGTCTCTTGGTGCCGGGTGAGCCCAGGCCACCTGCTCTTGTGCCATGTTAGATGGTGAGCTCACATCATGCATTTTACTGAAGGAGCTTAGTGTTTCTCTGAGGATATTTTTATAGAACAATTGTGGGTGCTAAATTTATCACAGAAGTAATTATTTTAAGATCATGCTTTTCATAAACATGAAAAGAAGTGTACAGAGAAAGAGAGAGAAAGAGAGAAACCTAGAAAGCTAGAGCCGGAAGAATATTCACTAAATTCTTAATTCGTATTTCCAAACCAAAGAGAGACACCCACACATACCATAAATGAAGTAGCTCGTTATTTCCCTGCACACTCTATAAATAATATGTACATGAATTAGCAAGGGTGAGTTTTGTATAATTTCTTTATACTGCAGAAAGAGAATTTCAATGTGTTCATGTTTTGTGCAAATTTAAATCCTGCATAATGAATTCTGATAAATTAAAAAAAAATCTTTTCTTTTTCTGTGATGCTAGGGATCAAACCCAGTGCCTTGCCCTTTCCAGGGAAGTACTCTTCCACTGACCTACACATTCAACCCCTCAACATAATTATCTTTATACATAAAAATTTGAAGTAGTAATCAATCCCCTACTAAGTTTTAAAAAAATTAATGTGTCATTTCAGTGCTAGTGGATTGAGTGGTTATAACATTATGTTTAGTCAACAGCCACACTAAAGCTGCATGTTAGCTGGTAAGAAAAACACCAGTATTTCTACTGGGAGATTTAACTTGAATTATTGTATTTTGAGAACTTTTTTTAACTTATATTCATTAGTGATATTTGTTATTAGTTTTCTTGTGATACATTTATCAGGTTTTAGTATCAGGTAAATACTGGCCTCATAGAATGAGTTTAGAAGTGCTCCTCCTACCCTATTTTTTTTTTTCTTTAAATAATTAGTACTGTCTCCTTTTTAAATATTTGGTGAAATAAAGCAGTAAAGTTTCTGGGCCTGACTTATCCTCTGCAGGAAACTTTAAATTACTAATTTAATCTCTTTACTTGCTACATTTAGTCTATTTCTTCTTTTTTATCATGGTAAAACTCCTTTATCAAACTAAATAAAAGATAGCTAACAAAAACAGAGCAAAGCAATATACTAGCTTCAAAAGAACAACAATAAGACTAAAGTCTAAAAATGAAAGTGGGAATACAATATATTCAAAGTGCGACATTAAAAACAAACCACTAATTCAGAATTTTATATCCAGCAAAAACAAACTTCAAAAATAAAGACACATTTCAAAAATGAAAAAATGCTGAAACATCCATAACCAACAGGATGTCACAACAGGACATATTAAATGGAATGTTAAGCTGAAGGAAAATGATCCCATAAAAATTTATAGAAATGTAGAAGGAATGAAGAATCAAAGATTGGCTAAATATAAAAGAATAGTGTTTTTCTTTTCTTTTCTTTTCTTTTTTTTTTTTACTATTTTTATTGGTTCTTTTGAGTTATACATGACAATAGAATTCATTATGACATAATTATAAAAGCATGGAATGCAATTCATTCTAAATCAGTCCCAGTACTTCCCTTCTCTCTCCTTCCTCCCAGGCCCTGTTCTCTTCCTTCTACCCTACAGATCTTTCTGCTATTTACTTACAGTTTTATTTTTTTACAGACTGCATTTTGATTCATTGTACACAAATGGGGTACATCATTTCGTTTCTATGATGGTGCACGATGTAGATTCACACCATTCATGTAATCATACATGTACATAGGGTAGTGATGTCTGTCTCATTCCACCATTTTTCATACCACCCCCTCTCATTTCCTTCTACATAATCTAATGGCATTTGCAAATAAATGGATAGAATTGGAGAATATCCTGCTAAGTGAAATAAATCAATCCCAAAAAACCAAAGACTGAATGTTCTCCCTGTAAGTGGATGATGATATATAATGGGGGTAGGGGGGTTGGGAGTGAGAGAAAAATGGAGGAACAGTTTTGTTAGGTCAGATTCATTCCACTCTCTCATTTTCCCTCCCTTCTCTTCCTTCACCTTTGTCTACTCGACTGATCTTCCTTCTATTCTTATTTACCACCACCACCACCACCACCATCTTATTCTGGATTTCATACCAGTGAAAACATTCAATCTTTGACTTTTGGGGTCTGGTTTATTTCACTCAGCACGATAATTTCCAGTTCCATCCATTTACAGGCAAATGACATAAAATCATTCTTGTGAGTAATACTCCACTGTGTATATATACCACATTTTCTTTATCCATCAATCTGTTGAAGAGAACCTAGGCTGGTTCCATAACTTGTCTACTGTGGAACAGGTTGCTATAAATATTGATGTGGCTGTGTCACTGCAGTATGCTGATTTTAAATCCTATGTATATATAAAAAGGAGTGGGATAACTGGGTCAAATAGTGGTTCCATTCCTAGTTTTTTAAGGAATCGCCATACTGCTTTCCAGAGTGGTTGCACCAATTTGAAGTTCCACCAAAACTGTACTGAATGTACCCTTTATCTCACCTACATTTATTGTTAGTTGTACTCTTGATAATTGACCAAAGTGACATATATGGGTAATTTCTTTCTTCCTAGGAATTTTTTTTGCTTTCATCTGGGTTATCTAATTTGTTGGAAGGCATTTTTTGTAGTATTTCTTTATTGTTCTTTATGTTTCTGATGCTGATTTTAGTAATTTCTGTCTTTGTTTTTTTTCTTGGTAAAATCTAACCTAAAATTTGTCATTTTTTATGAATTTTATTTTCAAAGAAGCAATGTCTAATGGAATTTCCTTTGGTAAATTTATAGACAGTCCTGCTAGCAAAAAGGTCTCTAAGTGTTTTCTGAGACCATCTTAATTTCTTCTTCAATTTTGAATAATGTTTGTATTATATATGGAATTCTTGGTTGACAGTCTTTGGCATTCAGAACTTTGGATATCTCCTCCCAGTAACTTCTGGTCTCAGTGGTTATTGATGAGAAGTCAGAAGCCATTCTTACTGAAGATCCCTTGTATATGATAAGTCACTTTTCTCTAGCAACTTTCAAGATTTTCTAGCTGTAACTTTGGACAGTTCGTCTGTGATGTATCTACCTGTGCATCTCTTTGTATTTCCTTATTTTAAGTTTGTTGAGCTCCTTTGTTATGCTGACTAATGTCTTTCAGGAAATTTAGAAATTTTTTGTTGGTATTTCTTCAAATATATTTTCTTCCTCTTTATGTGTCTTTCTTTCTAATTCCCGTTACAGGTGTGCTAAAATGCCTGATGGTATGTTGTAGGTCTCTGAGGCTAGGCCTGATCAACCACCAAATTCAGGAACTCTTTTTTGTCAATTCAAATTTACTACTGAGTCCTTTAGTGAATCTTTGCTTCAGTGATTCTGTGTTTCAGTTGCAGAATTTTTATTTTGATCTTCTGTAATAATTTCTACCTCTTTATTGATATTCTTTTTGCTGTCTTCTTTCTTACATTTTTCCTTTAATTCTTTAGACATGGTTTTGGTGAGTTCATTGAACATGCTATTTACCATACTCTCTTATTTTTAGAAAGTGCTATATTTTATCTTCCTTATATATTATTTCTGTTGACTACATTTTTTCCAGTACATGAATCATACTTTCATATTTTCTTGAATGTCTGATAAACATTTTTCACATCATACTAAATATCAATGTTAAACTTTAAAAATCAGATATCATCCAATATTTTTTGTTTTGTTCTTTTTTTGTTGTTATTTTTACTATTTGTGTAGTGATTTTCCTACAATCTGTATTCTTTTTCATGTGGTGCTGCTGTAGTCTCTCCTGGACTCTTTTAGAAGCCAGCAAATGTTTAGACAAAAAATTTCTTAAATGTCTTAGACTTTGCTATGATTCTTTGCCTGGGAGCTTGGATCATACATTCAATGTTTGAGCACACCATTTATATTCTGAATTAGCTTTCACTTCCTATTTGTGCAAAACCTCACGGCCATCAAGAGGGGAACAATTTCATGTGTTTCTTGGTCATGCACTCTGTTTTGTGCACATGTATGGCCTTCTAGATTCACAAGACGATGATGGAAAATTTCAAAATCCCCTATAGACATCTCATAGTCCAATTTTTCACTTTACATTTCTTTGATCAGGCTTTGATTAGCCCCAACTTTGATGAACACCTCAAGCCACTAAAATTGGGTATAGTAATTCACACCAAATGAACTCAGAGTCAGGTTAAGGAAAGAGAGTAGAACTTTTCAACAAAGGGTCAGAACAGTCAAAAAATGACAATTCTCCAGGGTGGGGCTTTCTGAGAAGATTCAAACCTTTCTGCCCCCGAAGTTCCCTTTAGTCTGCTCATTTTCACAGTTACCTTAATTTAAAGGTTGTTAGTTTTCAGAACATCATAAAGCAATGAAGAGAGGAATGAAAATAGGACAAACTAAAACAACACACAGCTCATTATTTTTACAGATTTAGTTGTTTTTCTTAGTTAAGTACTTCTTGGATTTTTGCAAGTCTTTTGCTCATTTCCTGAATTCTAGAAAAGTTAATCTGGGTGACTTTCATCAGTATTCACATTGCTTTTACAGAGGACTGGACTTGGGGAGATCCTTACATTGCTCTTTCAAACATTCTTTTCCAGTTTAATACAACTTTGGAAGTTATGTACTCATTTTTTTTGTTAATATTTATTAAAACCTAACAAATGCAAGATGTAAAACATCATACTGGGGAGGATTCTGCCATGACCAAAACAGATTACTTGCCCTTCGGAGGTTATATTTTCATGTAGGAACCAAAGAATTAACAAGTAAACATAAAAGGGGAATCTATGAATTTTAATTTTGGAATGTCCTTCACAAGGAAGTCATCATTCATTAATTTTACTCAAATTTTGTCCTGTAGATATATCACAAAAGCAAGTAGAAAGATTTTATTATTAACGTATATTCATTCTCTATTTAGAGTAATTCAGTAAAAACCCACCTTGGAAATTTTAAACATTGAACACACTTGCAATCCATTTATGACCTCTTCCCATTTCTTTCAGCTCACATGTCTTATTTTCAGAAACAGTTAAAAGAATATGCTAGTGTGTGGAATTTGGGGTCTAATAGGCAGAAGCCCCTACCTCAACTTTCTTTCTCAATTTCATTCATTCTCAATATCCTAAGGTATAAAATGGGAGATAATGATAACATTTTCACATATTAGTGAGGTTAAATGAGATAAACAGATTATTCACAATAGAATAGGTTGTGATGATTATTTTTCTTTTTTTAAGATTATCTCCCTTTTTCTAGCTGCATGACATGTAGATTATACATGAATTTATTCTTTTCTCCTTTTCATCTTATCCCTTCACAATTTTATTAAGAAATCTGAAAAAAAATTAACTCCGCCCTATCTAAATCATGACATCAAGCCCATTCATAGTATTACTTCCTAAATTATTATTCCCTATTAACCTCAAACACCCTAGCTCTTGACACCATGACTTCTTAGTAACAGCTTCTTCTTTCTCTAATCTGTGATATTCAGAAGAGCAAGAAATCTGTTAAATTATCTTTTAAATCTTTATCTTCTTCTCAGTTGCCTATGACATCTTCCAATCACCTTTTGGTGATTGTTTCACTTTCCCAATAAGAAAAATTACAGATATACTGTTAAGGCATTTTCACAAGAATTAGTGCTTCTGCCACTATTTACTGAATTTCTTGTGCTGGAGTACTATAGGCATGTCTCAACACTTGTAATGTCATAAAATTCTCAACAAACTTGCAAGTAAGTTGTTTTATGAATTTATAAGTGAGAAAATTGAGATTCAAAAAACTCAGTGAATTTACACAGCCTCACATGGACTCACAACTGTAAAACATTTTAGAAGTATAGTGTCAACTCTTCACCATGCAGACAGCAGAGTCCAGCCATGCTCTGAAGTTTCTAGATTCCTCCTACCTCATGAGTGTGACCCATTCCAGCTCTCCCCTCCTCCATGAATTCTTTGTTGGAGTGCCCAGCACAGTCTGGTCTCACCAGCAACTACTCCAGCAAATTTACCTATAAATTTCTATTGGCACTCCTGGTCTTTGATATTTGTTTCTGAATTTTTATTCTCCCAATTCCAATTTGGAAAGTGTAGTTATTATGGCACTTTTTTTAAAAAAAAAAAAAACCTCTTTAGTGGCCAATTATTTAGTAAATATTGTATAAATTGAATTGTCTAATTCATCACATTATTAAATATTATGAATGCTGATTTAGAAAGCATCTGGTACCATTCTCTGAAAACAATGTTATCAAAACCCAGGGTGACAAGAATAGTTTCTACTCTAAATCATAAATTTTAAAAATGGTTATCTTCAGTTTAATTTTGATTAATACACTTTAACTAAATTTTAAATAAGAATTAGTAATATGATTGAATGAAGCAGCAATCACATGTCTATCTCACTTATGGGATTTATTACATGAGAGAGGCCATCTCTTGAAGGGGAACCAATACAAGACAAATCACATGTAAACAGACTAATGTGATCAAAGACATACTATTTGTTATTTTTAGCACTAGTAAGGTGTTTCAATCACTTTTCAAAACTGCTGTAATTGAGTACACAAACATAAAGTCTCACACACATATATGATTGGTTTCTTATGATATTTAAATATATAATTGCGTATTATGTATAATATTTAAATATGTATGAAATTACTGTCTTAGATATTTAGATGCTTTAGGGCACTATGTATATTATAAGAAAACTCATATATTACATATAATATATCAATATACATGATATTGCTTTCTTAGAATTTTTAAATGTTTTAGGGAACCATGTATATTAATATTATATTACCATGTATATTAATTTAATATTCTTTATATTAAAGAAGTGTGTTTCCATCAACTCTGGTTGGAAAATATCACACATTTTTCAAAACCATTTTTTGGTTGTTTTATTTTTGTTTTTAGCAATGATCCAAAGATTTTCATGTGCTTGTTTCAAACTTGTGAGTGAGTGAGTGTGTGTGTGTGTGTGTGTGTGTGTGTGTGTGTTTAGAGATGTACCTACAAATGTACCTACAAATGATAAAATGCCTCTCTTGAAAGTATTGATATGATTTTTTAATTTGACACTGACATGGCAAGTATAAGCAGGTAAAAATTTTCAAGATGCTCAGAATTTTCAAATACTTATTAGTTGTTCCTGTGAAAAGAATTTTTGTCATCATTCACAACAATCTGACTGAATACTGGCTGAAAATATTCATTTGACTTCAGCATCATTATTAAACACCTACTTTGTTCTTGGCACAGTGCTTGGTGCCAGAGTAGATTCTGAGAAACACAGTAGAATTTATTGCTCTCTGCTGTAAAACAACTAATTTTCCATTTATATTTGTTAATCCATTAGGATTTCATTAACCTTTATACCATCTGTTTTCTAATAATAAATGATGTTCACACCATCTAGAATATATCTATTTGTTGGCAATATTTCAAACAGTAAGGGAAAATAGAATCATAAATTACATGTTAATCTCATTTAATTTTGAAGATGTATTTCATCATAATTGTCATTTTAAATAAGATTGTATTGGTCGCATAACAATTAAAGTCCATAATCATTCTGAAAATGTAAAGAAAATGGAAAATTTTAATCTGGTGAGTTTTATTGTTCTAATAAATAAGATTTTTCTTTTTATTTTTTTTTAATTATTCGGTGGCATACTAAATTTTCCAGGTCACTTGGGATCCAGTCCTGTACCAAGAGGCTGCACTTAATTTAGGGCAACAAAGTACTATATCACTATAGTAGTTGACTCCCTCTAAAGGGTGAAATTTAGTTATTGGAAACTAAAGTTACAGGGACTGAGATAAATTATCAGGGAGAAAGGAAGAGTGGCACAGGTTGAGAATGGAGACAGAAAATCCATCCATCAGGTTCCAGGGAGGAGGGTGAAGTTCAGTGAGTTATTAGTAAAATCTACAGTTCCCCCTTGGGAAAGGAAGAAATAGATTACTGAGGCCAAGGGTGACTGTGAGAAGGACCCAACCAGCAGGGATCTCTCCTGGTTTCTTGAAAATGCACAGAGAGCCATTCAGTCTCACAGAGCAGAGAACACCAGCAGTGCTGGTTACTCAGACAATACTTTGTGACGCAGACATTTTATTTACTGTGGCCCCTCAGGTATTTTGTCTCATATATGAGGAAAACAGTGCCAAAAAGAAGTGTGTTTCCATCAACTCTGGTTGGAAAATATCACACATTTTTCAAAACCATTTTTTGGTTGTTTTATTTTTGTTTTTAGCAATGATCCAAAGATTTTCATGTGCTTGTTTCAAACTTGTGAGTGAGTGAGTGTGTGTGTGTGTGTGTGTGTGTGTGTGTGTGTGTGTTTAGAGATGTACCTACAAATGTAATTCATGTCCATTTTCCTGAATGGTCCTTTGTCTATTCTTCCCTCCCTCCAGCTCTCCTCTCTGCTCCTGCCATATGATGTGACTGACCACTGTTTGCTAAGCGCTGAAAACACAAAGATGAAAGAGATAAATAAGCATCGTAATTACATTTTGGAATCCCACTCCCAGATCTTTATGGAGGAAAAACACTGAAAAGAAGAAAAAGAAATTTTCAAAATTGTTCATTTTGCTTCTTGTTAGTAGAAGAACCAATGGAATTGTTTTTAATTGGACAACTTGATGTTAAGATAAATCCCTGATATCTGATAATAGTAAGTTAGTATTCTTGGTACTACTCCCCATGCATATACTTTTCCTTAAAGCATTATCACATCAGCTTGCATTTTTATTTCATATTATAGATCTCATAGATAACTTTTTGAGGACAGCTTAGTTTAAGGTATATATTGAAAACTATAAACAAAAACCAAAGGGGTAATAAGGAAAACTCGAAGTGTTTTACATTTCAAAGACAAAATTGTTAAGACAAATGCTGCTATAAAAGCATGAGCATAGGATATTGAATTCATCACAAAAACAAAAAACAAAAGGTAAATGAATACTTAAAAGTGATTATTGTCACAAGAAATTCAAGGAATTAAACTGAAGTCACAAAGCAAAGCAACTTCCACATTGAAATTTCCACCTGAGATATTTCCAGCTCGTGTTCTGCTGATAAAGGATATGAGTATACATTTTGTATATATTGTATATATTATTAAAAATATAATTATTATACTTTTTGGTCCCTATTTCTAATTTTAAGAATCTTTATTCATAGGTCAAAAATTTAGAGATATGTGTTTTAAAAGAACATAAAAGTAAAAAATGAGTTCAACAGTATTAAAATGAAAACAAATAAGAAAGACCTAAATTTCTAGTACTAGAAGATTCTAGATAAATTATAGTAAATAGCATATGGTGACTATTAAATTATTAAAAATTTATGTTTTAAAGAATATATACATACAATTTGATAAGTATATAAGGTTAAAGTGAACAAGCAGGTAATAACCAGTAAATAATGACCACAGTTTTTAATTTAGACAGTGTCATAAACACACACATTTACAGAGATAAATGTCTTGAATGTTACACATTCAAGAAGTAATAGTGATAACAGAAGTTATGTTTTAATGGTTCATATTTGAATAGCTTGAAGGAGACTTTTTTTTCTGTTCTATGGCTTTTTAATATTCTTGCATTTCTAAGGACAGGGATGTAATCAAGTGCTATGGGGTTTGTCCAGCAAGTGCAAAACTAATGGTTTGAAGGTTTGAACCCATGAGAAAAAAAAAATACACATTTTCCAAAATTAAAATGTATTTTTCATAATCATGCAAAATATATTAATTAAAAGAGTACATTTATCAGTCAGAAAATAGAGTGAAAAGCATTCCAAGTAGGAACCAAAGCACAGATGGAAGTGTAGAGACAATAAAAGGTGCTTTGCTTTCCTCAGGGATTTCTCACGATGGTGAATTCTAAGCATTCTCTTGCTCTTCGAGAATTTGGAGGCTTTTGCTGCATCTGTGGTTTATAATCATACCAGCCCTTTAGTTAACAGAGTATGTACTAAGTTGCATTGTGCTTTGTAGGACTCAAGGAGAATTAGAAAAATTTGATAATTTGTACCACTTGGGGACTATTGAAATGTATGAACTGTGTTATGGTCACAGATACTTTGTGACTATTTCATTTACTTCATTTTCCTCCTGAGGGTGCAGAAATTGAAGAATCATAAATAGCAGTGATTCTCATGGATTGATTTCACAAACAGAAGTCATGTGTGTTAGTTAGCTTCTCATCATTGCAACCAAAATACCAAACAAAGTACACTCAGAAGAGGAAAAGTTTACTTTGGCTCATGGTTTCAGAGGTCTCAGTCTTTGGTCGCCTACTCCCTTGCTCTGAGCCTGAGAGGAGGCAGACCATGTTGGTGGAAGGGAGGAATGAGGGACAGCTGCTCAGCAGATGGCAGCCAGGAAGCAGAAGGAGATAGAAAGGAGCCACAAGATATTGTCACAAGGGCCCATCCTTAGTGACCCACTTCTTCAAATCATGCCCCACCTGTCTACCTGTCTAACCACTCAGTAGTCTGTTCAAATTATTTATCCATCAAATGGATTAATCCACCAAATGGATTAATCCCTTGATGAGGTTATTGCTCTCATGATTTATTTTTCTACCTCTGAACATTGCTGCATTGCCTAACACATGAGCTTCTGGGGTGGGGGGGGGGCGCGGCGGGGACATTCCAAATCCAAACCATAGCCTCATGAAAACGTGACTTTGATTGGCCCAAGATTCTGCTAACCACTGTTCATTTGCAAAGAGAGCCCAGGTTAAGATGAATGGACTTTGGGGTGTAAAATAGGGGGGAAAAATAGTAAATTCTGTCCATAATTTTGTAATTCAGAATATTTAAAATAAGGAAAACAATCTACCCTATGAAGGGAAAATTCAGTTAAAGTAGGAATCTTTTTATATCTTTACATAAAGTTTTAGAACAGTAGCGGGCATATAGTAACTGTTTCCTCTTTCTGTACCCTCTCATTTCTGGTTTTATTTTCCTGCAAGAACAAGGTGAGATTTTTTGCTAATTATGCCACAAAACTAACTCTCCAAAATCACTTAATTGAGGGTTACTTATTTGTACACTCCTCTATAATATCAGTCAGTTAATTTTGGCAAAATTCAATTCTTGTATAATACTAATTTTCCAATGTTTTATTATAAATTGTTTTACATATTATTTTTTATAAAAATTTCTATAAAGTATTTCAGGGATATAGTATGTAGAAGCCATTTTATCTAAGTGTTGGGTGAAGAGTAAGGGAAAATATACAGAAATAGTCTCAAAGGGGGTCTTTGCTTCATTCAAGGATGAGTTATTTGAACCCCAGATTTGGAGTCAACCCCAGATGAAAGTGATCCAGGCAGCTTGTTCATCTTCTCTCTCAGCCTTGGACCAGGTTTCCCCTTTTTCTGTTCCACCTTTCCAGGTCTCTCTAGCTGAAGTGAGGGCTATGTGGCAAGATCTCATCTGTCTCAAGACAATAATGAGGATTTTCTTAGGATACAATAAATGTGTCCAATTGTACCCTATAATTCCACAGTATTTAAAATGAATTACATGTTTTTATGTTCAATTATCTAATTATTTGTCCCCTTTTATTGTAGATTGATGACATAAATTTAGGGGACACAAAATGATAATATTATGATTCATAAAGACAATGTAGAATATTTAAATCAAGAAAATCACTGACATGTCCATTAAAAGTAAATTATCAATTTAAAAATTATTTTTTGAATGATGGAGAAATTATAAAACAGTGCTTACAAATAATTTTCAAGTGTTTTAAAGCCTGCATGAATTTAATATTTGTTCTTGCTCTCTGATATGAGAAGAAGAAAAAAAAAAACATTTGCTGTAATACATTATGGTCAATTTTTTTCTGAGAAGTATTTATTATTCTGGTTTAGTTCTTCAGAACTAAAAACTTCAGAACTTAAGTTCTTACAAGGATTCCATCCTTGTCTTACTTTGCTGGTGCTGTAACAAATTACTATAGACTGGATAATTTATAAGGAAAAGAAATTTATGTCTAACAGTTCTGGAGACTGAGAAGTCGAAGACCAAGGCACCAGCAGGTTCCCTGTCCAGTGAGGACTGATTTCTGCTTCTAAGGTGGTGCTTTATTCCTGGGTCCTGGGAGGAGAGGAACACTAAGTTCTCACATGTTGGAAGGAAGACCAAGACAACATCCCCTTCAAATGTGGGCCATTTATGATGGTGCTAATCCCTCTCATGAGAGCAGAGATCTCATCCCTCATTCATCGGCCAAAGGACCCACCTCATAATACTGCAGCATTGGGGGTTCAAAACATGAATTTTGGAGGAGACAAAAGCATTTAAATCATAGCAACCTTCTAAATGGAAAATAGTGAAAGGTCATACCTATTTGACCACGTATCCCTTGCAATCTTCCTACCAAGACAGTGGGGAAAAAAATAATGAGGTAAAGGAAACATGTAACCCAGTTCTATATTTCAGGCACTATGTTAGTACCTTCCATGTGAATAGCAAATGCATTAGATTGGATGAAACATGAATTGGAAAGTTTCATTTTTTCCCATCACTGCATTCCATCATGCTTTATTAACTCTCTCTTCTTCACCATCACCTTTTGATAAGTTCCATCACTTCCCAGTTATTTCTCATCTATCAGAACAGTGTGATTTTCAGAAATTTTAATAGTTCAATTCATTCTACAATCTGAATGTTCTTTCATACAATTTTCTTCCAGCTCAGGGATTAGCCATTAATAAAGCAAGTTATCATATGTTCATCTTGTTCAGCTTTTCTCCCTCTTTCTTCCATTTTCTAACTCTTAGAGAGTCCGAGAATTAAATAATGGGGATTAGATGATTAAAAAACAAAGATGGTAGAATGTTTTGCAAAACCTAGTCCCAGTGTTGGCAGAAAGTACTCTGAAACTGAAGAGGCAAACACATTCAGTATTACAAACAGCATACTTTACTAGGGACTGAAATTTATTTTGAACAGTAGCAAGACAGCTGAATTCCTGCCACCAAGCTAGGAGGAAGGGGTATATGCTAAGCTGGATTAATGTTGGCTATTACCAATAGGAATGTGTCTAACCTTTCTCAAAAATTAACATGTCCAACATTAGCATCAGTGGTTGCCACAGCATGCTCAGCTGCCTTAATTACTTTGTCCAATAGGGCTTGAAATGTGTGCAAGGTCTCTTGGTATGCAAAATGGCAGTTATGTTCAAGATAGCTGTAGTCATTTCAAGCTGAATCCTTCAAGGAAGAATAGGGGTCTTACTCTTAGCTGATGGTTCTTGTAGTTCTTATTCAGCTGAAAGCAGCTGGTCACTGTGTCCTCCCCATTCACATCCAAATGCTGGGTTTTTGTGAAGTAAATTAGGACATTCTTCACAGTAGAATCAGTTTGCTACTGGCTGGGCAGGGATCTCTATGCTGAACTGTTTTCTGACATGGGCAGTACAAACTTTGACTGATGTCTTGCAATGAACTCTCAGTGTGAGTTACTCTTGCAACAGGCAGCCCTAACAAGTAGCATTCATTCAGATTGTCTTCAGTTTGCTGACCTTCTTAATCTGTGACATATAATTGGTCCACAGGAGGGATAAAAAAAAAAAAAAGGTATCCTGGTTTTGGGTTTTGCACTTCCAAAAAGAGGAAGTGCAACTGTTTCAATGGCTGACTCCTTCCTCCAGTTCTGAAATCTGGGGCTGTTCCAACCAGAATTTCAACTTCAAAATTTTGAAAGGGAAAGTAATGCACCATCTATTAACCAATGCTTCTGAGACCTGGGTCCTCATAGGAATTGTTCTGCTTTGCTCTACCCAAATGGCTCTGTCCAAATGGACCTACAACTCAGCAGTCAGTTATTGTGGATCTTATCTTCTTTTTAAAAATTTCAGTCTCTAGAGGGGTTTTCATGGAGGTTTTTTGTTTGTTTGTTTTTACTTATGGAGGGAAGCATTCACTCTTCTTTCCTAAGGGGAAAATAGGAGAAAACCCTTGGAACTCCTTATGAATGATCAACTTCTGAGAATGCCCCTAAGCATTGCCTTTAGCATTTCAAATCTACTCTTCGGTAGCCTTAGGAACCTAATGGTGCCTGGATCATCTTCATTTTGAGAACTTCTACTTGAACATTTGTAGCAAGTCTCATTAGAATGTGTAGGTACTTATTGCCGTTGGTCAAGCTTACAGGAAGCATCCCTTTTAATTGTCTATTACCTATTCACTATCTCTTTTGACTCTAACAGCAACCCTACATTGTATTTATTAAAATAATCTGCCCTAGGTACCTGATGGAGTTTCATGTCCCCTGTGGATACCAAAAGCTCAGATGTGCAAGTTCCTTATATAAAATAGTATGGTATTTGTGTAGAATTTATGCACATCTTCCTATATGTGTTCAATCATTTCTAGATTACTCATAATATATAATACAATGTAAATCGTTGTTATACTGTTTTGCTTATGACAAATGACAATAAATAATTCATGTTCCATATAGAGGCAATTTTTAAAAAAATATTTTTTATCTACAGTTGGTTGAATTCATGGATGCAAAACCTGTAGAATACAGAGGGCCAACTGTATTCCCATTTATAGAGTGGGACACCAATATCTTTTGAATGTAAGTATTTCTTCAAGTTCAAAAAGTATGCAAAGTATTTGGAACTCAGAGTTATCTATGTATCTCATCATATTCCACCTAAATCAGTGGGTCTACAACTTTACTGTATATCAGAATAACCAAAAGTATTTCTTCTAATACAGGTTGCCAGCACTCTCTACAGATAAAAGACCTGGAAATTCACATTTCTCTCAGGTTCTCATAGAATGCTATTATATTACTCGTCTGGGGATGCACTTTAAGAAACTGTTGCCTCAATCATGAAAAGGTGAAAGAAAAATAAAACCATATCTCCTTCCATAACATCACTCTTCCAATACTTTTTTTTCCCCTTTGGAAATTCACATAGAATTTCGTTCTTTAACAGTCTTTCCAAATTTTTCCAATGTTTATATTCGCCATCTGCTAACACAAAATGCTTTTGACTATACAAACTCCTTTTTTCATCTCCCGTTCCCAGAAAGCACTTCAAAACCAGCAAAACATCTCTAAAGAGGCAGTGGCATATCCATTATTCACAGTGGGTATTAATTTTAAGACCTTTTTTGAGTCAAGTTTAACCTCACAAAGACACTAAGAGGAAAAAGGTAAAATTGTATCAAAATAAGAAGGAAGGTAGAGAATCTAGTGACTGCATTGGATCACCTGTCATATTTCTGTAGAGTACGGCCAACCGCCTTAATGGCTAGAGTTCTTCTTGGGATGGAGATAGAGGTATATTGCCCACTAGCCACTTTTCCAGTGTTGCAATGAAGATATGGGTTTTTTCATCAGTAATGTTGGTTCAGAGCTTTTTGACTTTTTTGTTTTGTTGGTTTGGTTTGTGCTCCTGGGGATGGAACTCAGGGATTTATACATGCTAGACAAAAATGCTCTACACCACTGGGCTGTAATCCTGCCCCATCATCACTAGTATTGATGAGTTAGTAGCAGACTTTAGGATATAGGATAAATTAATTCAAGTTTTTATTCTCATATTTTTATGAAGTTGCTATAATATCAAATGATAGTTGATTCCTTTTATTCTCTTAGAAGGGAAAACTAAAGACTAATTAGTAACACCTAAAAAAAACCCAAAATGAAGAGAGATGCTGTTAATTTTTCACTAAGGGAAAAGGACAGAAAAATTCATCTCATTTCATGGTATTCTTTTCAAATGCTGAATATGGCAAAATCTACTTGCCTAATTATATATGATTTATGACCATTCTTCTGACACCATAGGGAGGAAATTTGCAAAGACAATGTTCAGTTTTATAACAATTGGCAGATCATTCATAATGCTGCTTTTTCCTGCTAAAACCATAATCACATTGTTTAGAAATGAGATTTCAAGGGCACTGATGACAAAAGGGGAGGGGAGGATGGAGGGAAAAGGGGGAGGGGGAAATGAGGGATCATGAACTGAAATAGATTTCCATGCATGTATGAGTTCGTTGGAATGAACCCAACTACTATGTATAACCATTGAATCCTAATTTAAAAAAAAAAAAGTCTATAGTGAAAGTTTCAGATACTCAAAGATTTACATATGCTGTTAGATACACATTTGTAAATGTAACCAAGGTGATGGAATTGCACTTCACATAAACTGCAAAACAGAATCACAAAGACGAAAGATGAGACTTCCAAGTGCCTTAGATGGGGATTCTTCTCTTTGAGATGTTGCTGACTAAAGTAATGAAGGGTGTCTCTGGACTTCCTTGCTTACCTGGGCAACAAATCAAACCTTTCTTATTTAGGTCACTCAATTAGAAGAAACAGTTCTGTAGATGCTCTTTGGCTAAATAGAGTAACAGTTTTTGTTGTTGTTGTTGTTGTTTTTGTTTTTGTTTTTGTTTTTCACCAAGTAAACACTTTTGTTGTAGGACACACATCCTTTTCCAATTACAATATTCCGGGGAAAGTGTCCCTCTGGAGGAAAGTTGGGTTGTACAAGTGAATCATGGTGGCCTCTATACTTCACTCTATTTCTTTCAGGCACAACTTGCCCAGTCTCACATTCCACACTTCCATGTGTTACTAATTCCTCTCTGGGCTCAGAGTGCTTCCTCAACGGGATAGAAAACTCACATTTTAGTAATTGCTGGATATGTTTCATTTGAAATTTGACTCTTTCCACAGCATAAAATCAGGGGCAAAACCACACCATGATATATACCAAATAAGAGAAATAAGGAGAAAAATAATCATGTGATTTTTGGTAGAACAGGAAGAAATAGAAACCATGTTGTATCTGAGCATAAATACGAGAAATCTTTCATCAACTCCCAACATTCACTGTAGAATTCTCTCCAAAATTAATTTGCACTGTTTTTATCTTCTTCAGTGTCTCCTGCATTCTGGAATTTTATTACAACTTATATTTCTTTCTTACTCCAACAATTTCATCACTTTTTATTGGTTCTTTTTAATTATACATGACAATAGAATTCATTTTGATATAATTATAATGTTATAGCAAGATTGTAATAAATCACTGAGTCGATCTTAAAGCAGGAGATAGAACCATCTTTACACATCAGCTTGCATTCCAGATTCACCAGCTGTTGGGATGGAGTGGCAGGCTGCAGGTGTACACCCTTCAACCCCCTCCAGGGGTCAGAGTACACCTTTCATACCATAAGAAAAGTATGTCAGTAAATTAATCATAAGTGCCTATTGCTACGATTCAAAATGACAACAAACATCATGAGATCTAGAATCATAAGCAGAAGGAGAAGTGGGTCAAAATGACCCTAGTTGAGTACGAGTTAAAGAATAGTTACTAACATCTAGAAGAACATTCTCTGACAGGGTACATTGTCCAAGAAAAATGGGAACGAAAAAAATAACAATTTTACATTGTATAAGAAGGTGTGCTACACAGGATTAGTATGGCAGAGGCAGAGTTTTCTCACGGGAAAAGCATTTCTTACAAGATGTGGCTTTTCAGGCTAAAACAGAGTCTGTTTTGTTATTGCCCATATAGCCTGGTCTACAACAATCAAAGCATGGAATATAATTTGTTCTAGTTTAGTCCTCAATACTTCCCCTTCCCCTCCCCTCATGCCACCCCCTGTTCCCTTCTCTCTAGTGATCTTTCTGCTATTTATTTATAGTTTTTTTTTTTAATTAGTGTCTTGTGGATGTACATGATGGTGAGATTCACTGTGGTATATTTATATATATATATATATATATATATATATATATATATATATATATATATATATACCCACACACACACATAGGAAAGTTAAGTCAGATTCATTTTTACTGTCTTTCCCTATTCCCATCCTTCCTCCCTTCCTTTCATTCCCCTTTGTTTACTCCACTGATCTTTTTCTATTTTCTTTTTTATAGCTCCCCTCCCCTGCTCATTTTGGATTGGCTTCCACATATCAGAGGGAAAAAAATAATTGACCTTTGACTTTTGGGGACTGGCTTATTTCACATAGCATGATAGTCCCCAGATTCATCTATTTTCAGGCAAATGCCATAAAGTCATTCTTGCTTATGAATGAGTAATACTCCATTGTGTATATAAACCACATTTTCTTTATCCATTCATCTGTTCAAAGGCACCTAGATTGGCTTCATAGCTTGGCTACTGCAAATTGAGTTGCTATAAACATTGATGTGGCTGTGTCACTGTAGTATGATGATTTCAAGTTCTTTGAATATATACCAAGGAATGGAGACCCAAAATAACCAAAAAATTCTTAGCAAGAAAATAAAAGCAGGAGGTATCACAATATCAGACCTCAAATTGTATTACAGAGTTATAATAACTAAAATAGCATGGTACTGGCATCAAGACAGGCATTAAGACTAATGAATAGAATAGAAGACACGGAGACAAACCCACATAATAATACAGTTATTTCATACTAGACAAAGAAGCCAAAAATATATACTGGAGAATATATAGACTTTTTTAACAAATGGTGTTGAGAAAACTGGAAATTCATATTTAGTAAGATGAAATTTAGCCCCTACCTCTCATCCTGCACAAAACTCAATTCAAAGTGGATCAAGGACCTAGAAATTAAACCAGAAACCCTACAACTGGTATATATCATGCTGTGATTTTGCCCCTGGTGTGTGTGGGGATTTTAAGATAGTTACAAAGCACAGATCAAATATGTTGGCTCAGCACTTTCAGGGAAGAACTATTTCTCAAAATATGAACACCAGGATTACCAAGATGATCAGCTACCATTTGAGTGCATACTGTGCTGGAGGCACTTGAAACTCTTCACTTATTATCTTCACATGTAATAAAACCCTCTTCACTGAGGTATCTGTAACACATGGGGATGAAGAAAATAGAGAGAAATGAAATACTTGGCCAAAGCCATGAAGATAGTACCAGGTCTTTCTAGAATCACAGTTATTCTTTTTTACCTTCATTGTTTTTTCTAAAGTAATTAACCAGACCACACAGTTGCTAGTAATAATACAAATATCAAAATTTTGCCAAAGGAAGACAAAATTTTGCAAAAGAGTCAGGGTGGCAATGCAATTTCAATAATTAGCCTAAATCCAAATCTGTTGTTTTGTGGAGGATTTTACAGAATGTATTTAATGCAAGATGATTGATTGACTTCCCTAGATAGTCACCTTTTAACTAGGAATGTTTGCTTTGTTCTTTCAGTTTATTACTCTATTTTATTGCCCCTTATTTCAACATGTAGCTATATTCTCTCACATAGTATTGAGTTGTAAGTTCTTGATTCTCAACTGAATGAAAGCTATTTGCACTCCTGTAATAAGATTAAAGAATTTTGTCAAGGAGAGATATGAGACCAAACTAAAAGAGATCAATGAAAGGTCAGTTTTTGTTTTGCCATTTTCTAGGACTTTAAAATACTTGGAAATGCTGCATTATACTTTGAAATGTATTTTAGAAACAGACGTCTTTAATTTCTATTTTTCTTCAGAAATGTTTGAGAATCTTCAGATTTCATTCAAAATTCCACTCTGACAGTCACAGAATCTGGAGGAATGGATTCCTATAGGGATGGAAAATAACTGCTGTCTTTGGTGGGCAATTTGCAGACCCAGTCTTATTTTCTTATGTTGCATCAGTAAAGAAGTAGTGATAGTATTCTTATCTACTTTTAGCTAATGAGGCAATTAAAGCTTAGGGAGTTGAAAAACTTGCCAAAAGTCGACAGATATAAAATGGTGGAGCAGTTATTCTACTAAAATCTATTACAAAACCATGTGTCTTAACTCCTACAACTAAAATGCAACAGACATTGATCACCACAAATGTGTGTGGGGATTTTAAGATAGTTTTACAAAGCACAGATCAGTATCACAAGAGGTGGAAGACATATATCAAGCCAAACATAAGTTGGTAAACATAAGGTATACACATAAACAGATCTACACACACTGGATTTTTTGTTGACAGTGTTGCTATATGAGTGGAACTGTACATCTTGCATTTTTCTGCAGTGTGCTTACTTTTACCCATGTGTCAAAAAACTTGCCATGTCAATACATATAAATTGCTTCATTGTTTTGATCTCTGTAAAATACAACCCTATGATTTTTTCAGTGTTTTCTCTATTAATGAGCATTTAAATAATCTCAAATCTTTTTCTGAATACTAAATTTAATTAATTTCCATTTGATTTTGTAAACCTGCATTTATACATCTTTCAAATACTACAAAATATTTTTGTAAATTATTACAAGAGGAATTCCTGAGGTTTGTACATTTTAAATATTGAGGAATAGTGGCTGACAAAATTCTCTCTGCCTGGATATGGACATAAGTGTTCATTTTCACATGCTGTTGCCAATCATAATTTTTTTCCTATATTCTATTCACAGGATGATATTCAGGTTTAATATGCATTTGATTACTGTAGTTAAACACATTTCATCTGTGAATTACCCTTGCACATCTCTTTCATCATTTTATCATTTTTTTATTGGGTTATTTGGGTTATTTATTTGGGTTATTTGGTTGCTTTATTTTATGTATGATTTATGTAACCTTTTGTAATGTTCATTGAAAATAATTTTTAAATCTTTTTCTTTAACCTAAATCATCTTTGGCTCATCAGAAAACTTTAACTTAGTTCATGACTATATTCCCTAATTTTTCTTAGGATTGATTTGATGCCTAGAACTACCTCCTTTTATAAAATTGTGTAAAATATTTTTCTATTTTTAAATTTTTCTATTTTTCTATTTTTAAAATATATTATTCAGTTGGCTCTTTAATCTATTTGAAATTAATTCCCGTGTATGGTGATAAGTTGGAATAAAGTTTTGCTTTGTTCCAAATGGATATTCAGCAGTACCTGCATATGCTATTGAAAAATTCATGGTTTCAGGTCACGTATCCCAGAAGTAGATCCTGAGATAAGGATAAATGTACAAGTGATTTATTAAAGGTGCAGCTTTTGTTGAATACACATAAAACCTCTATAAACATTGTCATGCAGGTTTTTGTGTGGACATAATTTTTCAAATCTGTTGAGTAAATACCTAGGAGTATGCATTCCAGATTATATGACAAGATATATTTAGCTTTGTAAGAACTGCTAGAACATCCTTCACAGGGGCCATACCATTTTTCATTCCCTAAGCAATGAAAGGGAGTTCCTTTTGCTCTCTATCATCATCAACATTTGTTGTTGTCAGTATTTTTGACTTTGCCAATTATATGTATACAATGGTATCTCATTTTGTTGTAATTTGCAGTTCCATAATGGATACTGATGTTGAGCATCTTTATGTATGCTTGTTATCTACATATCTTCTTGAAAGAAATATATATATATACATGTGTATATATGTATATGTATATTTAGATGGAAGATTTTATTAGATATGTATTTTGCAAATATTTTCTCCTAGTTTCTGACTTATCTTCTATTTGTTCTAATTACTTATACATGACAGTAGAATGCATTTATGCATTTGATAAATCATACACAAATGGAGTATGACTTCTTTTTTTCTGGTTATACATCATGCAAATCAAAACTATTCTAAGATTTCATGTCATTCTAGTCAGAATGGCAATCATGACAGAATACAAGCAATAATAGGTGTTTGCAAGGATGTGGGGGAAAAGGTACACTTATACATTGCTGGTGGTCTGAAAATTGATGCAACCACTCTGGAAAGCAGTATAGAGATTCCTCAGAAAACTTGGAACCATCATTTAACCAGTTATCCCATTCATATATTTCTTATTCTAATTGTTTTAGAAAACTTTCTCTTTTTCACAATGGTTGCTCCATTTTATGTATCCACCAAAAATGGACAACAGTACCAATTTCTCCATATTTATGCCTTATTATTTTTTTGAATGGTAGTCAGTCCTAAAAATGAGACATGATACCTCATTGTGATTCTGATTTGCATTTTTCAGATGATTAGAGATGTTCAGCATGTTTGTCTATGCTTCTTGGATGTGTGTGTGTGTGTGTGTGTGTGTGTCTTCTTTTAAAAAATGTCTCTTCAAGTTCTTTGCAAATTTTTATTAGGTTGTTTGTTCTTTGTTATATTTAATTGGAATAGATCCTACCCACTAACCTCTTGAGAGATACATGACTTGCAAATATTTTCTCAAATTTCCCAGTTTGCCTTTTCACTATGTTATTTCCTTTTATTTAGAATTTTATAGGGTTGAAGTAGCACCACTTGTCTTGGTTTTGTTTCTGTTACTTGTACTTTTGATGTTATAACCAAGAAAATATTGTCAAAATTTATGTCACTAAACTTATGCTTTTTTCTAGTTTTACCTTCAGGTCTTACATTTAAGTCTTTAAAACTTAAATCTTTAGTCAACCTTTGTATGGATGCAAGACAAGGATTCTTTTACATGGGGATACTCAATTTTCCTAATAACATTTGCTGAACAGACTAACTTTTTTCTATTGCATAGTCTTTTTTGAAGATCATTTGACCATATATCTGATAGTTTATTCCTGCGGTCTCCATTCTGTCTTTCATTATGACAATGATAATGCTTTATTATATATTTTTCATTTGATGAGTTGATAATGCTTTTGATTGTAATATATTTTTCAATAGAGATACTGTGGAAAATTCAGCTTTATTATCTTCCTCAAAAAAATTTAACTACTTGGGGTAATTGCATTTTATTTTGCCAAAATAATGACCCTGGGATTCAGATAGGGATTATAATGAACTTAGGGATTATTTTGGATTGTATGCACATTTTAACAATATTATTAAGTCTTCTGATTCATAAATGCAAATATATTTCATTTGTGTCTTTAATTTCTTCTAATAATGTTTTATAGTTTTTAGTGTATAAAACTTTTGCCTCTTTTATAAACTGAATATTTGAGTTTCCCCAAAAATCATATGTTGAAATTTTTTGATATGAAGGTATTAGGAAGTAGGGGTTTGAAATGGGAAAAGTAATTGGGTGGCAGGGGTAGAGCCCTCATGAATAGTATTGGTATACTTCTAACAAAAGTGAGAGATTTTAATCTCTCCCACCCCCCATGAGCATTCAAAAGGAAGTCAAACCTCTGCAAACCAGGAATATACCTCCACCAGAACCATATCTGCTGGCACCTTGATCTTGGACTGAATCTCCAGAACTGTGAGAAAAATATTTGTTCTTTAAGTCACATAGTCTATGGTATACTGTTTTATAGCAACCCAACCTAAGACTGAAATTGGTATGGAGAAACAGGAAGCTTTCATAACAAATACTTACAAATGTGGGAAGCAGCTTGGGAACTGGGCAGTGAGTAAAGGCTGTGAATATTTTATGTCCATCACACATACACACACACACACACACACACACACACACACACACAAACGTTTGTATTGCCATGAAGGGATATTTAATGGAGATTCTCATAAAGAGTAGAAAGAAAAAAAAGGAAAGAGAGAGAGGCTCCATCTTTTTAGAGAGAACACAGTAATCATGAATTGAATGTTGGTGGAAACATGGGTAATAAAGTCCTTTGTGAAAGGCAGACAGCAAAGGTCATTCTGATAAGCTCTTAGATAAAATGAGGAAGATGTATTTGGAAACTAGAGGAAAAGTGATCCTTGTTATAAAGTGACAAAGAAAATTTAGTTGAACTATGTTCACATTTGTTGTTATGCTTTTTTGCATATCTATCCTAGGAGCTTACTAAACAAAATGCCAAAAGAGTAGCTTGGTCCCTCCTGATTTATACCAAAACATAAGGTGATAAATCTTTTGAAGATGAATTGTTAATTTAAAGAAAAAAAGGAAACATGCTGAATGTTCTTTCTGATATGTGACTACTAACACACAATAAGGGGGTAGAGTGGAAGAAAAGAAGTTCATTGAATTAGAAAAAGGGGAATGAAGGGGAGGAGGGATGGAAATAGGAAAGACAGGAGAAGGCATCAGACATAACTCTCCTATGTTCATATATGAATGCATGACCAGTGAAACTCCATATTATATACAACCACAAGAATGGGATGGGATCCTAATTAGAATACATTATACTTCATGTATGTATAATACGTCAAAATACACTCTACTGTCATGTATACCTTAAAGAACAAATAATTTTGAAAAGGAACCAGAATTTAAAGATTTGAGAATTTGCAGGACCTCTCAATGTTAAAAAAAAAAAAAAATTGAAGTACATTTAGAAGATAACACAAGTGCGCAGGCTAATAATTTGATAAGGAGATTAGTGTAGGTATGAGTTAGAAACTTAATCAGTCATTTCAGAGAAGCCGGGAATAAGGATGGGATTGTAATAGTAGAAACACTGTCTGTGGAAACTAAATGAAATTGAGAAAAGAGGACAGAATAAAAGAAACCCGAAAAGGTGAACTATCATTGGGAAAAAGGAAAGAAATATCCCAAAAGCAATTCAGAGAGCATCAAGGCCACTACCTATGGTTCACAAGGGCAAAGAGGCCCTACAGAAGTCATGGACATGGGTCCACCCAGCAGAGATCTAGGTGCATCAGCCCTTCCCAACAAAGCCACAGCATAGGCATTGCCACACAAGCCAGAGCCACGAGGTTGCCTGACAAGTGGGTCCAGAAGACAGAGCATCAGTCTAAAGATGCTTATCCTCATGCCTAAGGTCTCATGAAGTTTGCCTTTTTAAGTTTTAGACTTAAGACCTGTCATCCCATTTTTATTTCTTCTTCCTTTTGAATGACAACAGCTATTTTATGTTTGAACCACCAATGCATTTTGGAAGCACACAACTCTTTTGGTTTCACAGGTTCACTGCTGGAGAGCAATAGTCATTTCAGGATGAGTCATGTCTTTAGTCTTACTCATGTATGATTAAGATGAAATTTAGATACCGGTGTTAGACTTCAGAGTTGATCCTAGAGCAGTAAAAATTTTGGAATTATTGGGAAGGAATGAATGTATTTGGTCTGCAAGGAAGATATGAATTTGTGCAGGTCAGGGTGAAATTCTATTGACTAAATATTTAGGTTTCCCTGGAGTTCCCCCTTGTGGTCTCAATGAATCAGGAGGTAAGCAAGACAATGGCATTGATTGACATCACAATACTGGGATGGTGATGAGAACGCTGAGATTAAGAGAAATAAGATGTTTTCCCCAGGATCACATCTGACTGCATGCTCCAGAATCATATCTTTACCTTTGTCTTCTGACTTCAGGTTTCTTTTCCTCAGGATTTTCAAAATACAAGAAAGATATGATATGTCAAATCAAAATGTATCCAAATGACAAAAGGGACTTAAAAATCTCCCTACCTAGAAACATTTCAATAAAACTTCAGAGCATTGAGGATAAGAAGAAAATCTTAAAAGTCTGACTTCATAATTCTCATCAAAAACAGGAAAGCCCAGGAAAATTTGAAGCAAATCCTCAAAAGGCTATGGGGTAATAACTGTCAATCTAGAACTGAGTAAATATTTTTTAGTAGTGAGCATAAACAGAAGATATATGCAAATATAACATGACTTTCAAAATTTACCAGAGAGATCTTTAACTTAAAAAGAACAATCAAAGGAGAGACTTCAGCAAGGAGAAAGGCAAATTTGCAGGTGAAGAACAAACAAAATCAAAGTTTAACATGAATTTTAATAAATATTGATAAATATAAAAAAAATTAGGTTTCCCCAATATCCCTATGTTGAAATTCCCAATGTGATGATTTAAGGACGTTGGCACTTGGGAAGGTAATTTGGTCATAAGGGTAGAACTCTCAGGAGTGGATTAGTGCTCTGAGATCTCTTGTCACTCTCCCCACCTCTCACCATGTAAAAGTACAAAAAGAAGAGAATCATCGACAAACCATTTGTTGAGGATTTTTGCTTTGGTGCTCACTGGGGATATTGGCATGTCTTTTTCTTAGAGTGTCTTTGTCTGGCTTTAGTATCTTTCTAAGCCTCATAGAAGAATTCTGGAAGTGTTTCCTCCTCTTTAGGTTTTTTGGGAAGAATGTTAGAAGTGTTGATGTTCATTTTTCTTTGGATGTTGTCATTTCCCCATTAACTGCCTCAGGTCCTGCGCTTTCCTTTGTCAGAGGGAAGGTTAGGTTACCAATTCAGTCTCCTTCTTTTTAGTTATTTCTAGTCTGTACAGATTTTCTATTTCTTCATGATTCAGTCTTCTAAAGCCATATGTTTCTCAGAATTTAACTAATTCTTCTGGATCATCCAACGTGTCAATGTTTATTTGTTCACAGTACACTCTTATAATCATGTTTGTGGTATCAGTTACAAATTTCCCCTTTCATTTCTGATTTTAGTTGAGTTTTATTTCCTTTTCTTTAAGTTAGCCTAACTAAATATTGTCAATGTTGTTGATCTTTCCCAAAACCAAACTCCTAGTTTGGTTGATTTTTATCCCGTTTTATGTTCTCCATTTTGTTTATTTTGGCTTTAATCTTTCTTCTTCCATCATTCTACTAACTTAGGGTTTAACTTAGGGTTTTTTATTTTTCTAGTTCCTTGAGGTATATAATTATGTTATTGACATGAGAGATTTCCTTTTTGTAATATAATTGGCTACCACTCTAAACTTTCCACTTAGTACTGACTCCTGTAAGGTTTTTTTGCTATATTTTCATTTTCATTTGTCTTGAGATATTTTTAAATTGCTCATGTGGTTTTTCCTTTGATTGACAGTTTGTTCAAGAGTGTGTTGTTTAATTTCCTCATAATTTTCTAGTTTTCTTTCTGCTATTGATTTCTAGATTCATTCCATCAAAAGATATACTTGGTATGATCAAAAGAGATACTTGATATGATTTCTATTTTCATGAGTTTCTTAAGACTTATGTTCCGACCTAATGTGATTGCTTCTGGTGAATGTTCCACATCTCTTGAGAAGAATGTGTAAATTTTATTGTTGAGTGAATGTTCTGTGAAAGTTTGTTAGGTCCAATTGGTCTGTAATGTTGTTCAAGTTCTCTGTTTTCTTAATCTTTCTGGGTTGTTTGTTTTTTCCATTTACAACTGAAGGGACATCAGTCTTCTACTCTTACAATGTTGCTATCTATTTCTCCATTTAGATCTGTCAATCTTTACTTCATATGTTTTGATGACCTAATGTCCAATGCATATGTATTTTAAAATTTCCATATTTCTGATGAAATGATCCTTTATCATTTTGTAATATTTGTCTTTGTCCTGTGTGATTGTTTTTGACTTAAAGTTTATTTTGTATGACATAAGCATTATCACCTTTTCTCTCTTCTGGTTATCATTTACATGGAATATTTTCCCATCATTTAATTTTCAGTCCATATGTGTCTCTATATATAAAATAAGTCTTTTATATACAGCATATAGTTGCACTTTTTAAAAGTCCATTCACCCACTCTATGTATTTTGATTGGAGAATTTAATCTATTCACATTTAATGTAGTTACTAATAGGAATGGAGTTACTATTGCCATTTTGTTAATTACTGTCTGTCTTGTCTCTCTTTTTGTTGTCCCTATTTTCCTCTACTGCTGGCCTTCCTTGCATTCTATTGGCTTTTTTATGATGTGCTTTGATTTCTTTCTCATTTTATTATGTGGACCTTCCATAGATATTTTTTTGGTGGTTACCATGAAGCTTATGTAAAATATTCAATTTTATGCTGGTGGTTTCAATTATATATAAAATCTCCATTTTCTTACATTTCGCCATGCTTACTTTATATTATTGATGCCACAGGTTACATATTTATATACTGTGTCTCTATTGACCTAGTTTTATACCCATAATTATTTTTATGGTTTTTCTTTTTAAATTTTATGCCAGAATTTAAAGTGCATTGTTCACTAATATTACTCCTTCATCTTTTGTTTCTCTGAAAACTTTCATTTTACCTTCAGTTTTGAATGGTAATTTTTCTAGAAACAGTATACTTATTGGCAATTTTTCTTTCAGTACTTTAAATATATCTTCTGGCATGCCAGGATTCTTCTGCTAAGAAATTCACTATAAATCTTATGCAAGTCCCCTTGTATGTAATTAGTCTCCTTTCTCTTTCTTTTGCCTTCTTTGCTTGCAAATTGTCTTGGTGTAGGACTTGAGCTTACCTTACTTGAAATCCTTTGAGCCTCTCGATTTTGAATGTCTATTTTATTCCTCAGATTTGGGAACTTTTTAAGCTATTATTTCTTCAATCAATCTTTCTGTTTTATTCTCTTTCTAGTCTCCTTTTGAATTTCCTGGAAAGTCCATATGAACTTGATGCACTTAATGATGACCCAGAGAATCCCTGAGCTAGATTCCATGAGCTTTCTTCACTCTTGTTCTTTTTTCCTTTTGCAACTCTAATCTGTCTGAGTTTGTTCATCCTTTCTCCTGCTTGATCAAATCTATTGTTGAACTCCTTTAATAAAATTTTTATTCAATTATTATATTCTTAAGCTCCAAAATTATATGTTTTTAGATAGTTTTCATCTTTTTTTAACATTTGCATTTTGTTCATGCATCACTTCCCTAGTGTTGATTGTCTGTGTTTTCTTGAAGATCATTGAACTTCTTTAAAATAATTTTGAATTCTAGTCAGGTAATTCATAGATCTCTTTTACTTTGAGGGAAATTTCTGAATATTTTTCTTTTAAAAATTTTTTCAGTTGTAGATGGGCACAGTACCTTTATTTTATTTATTTTTTATGTGGTGCTAAGGAGCAAACTCCAGTGCCTCACACGTGCTAGGCATGTGCTCTACTACTGAGCCACAACCCCAGCCCCAATTTTGTGTTTTTTGATAGGGCCATTCACCCTGTATATTTGTATACCTTGTGATTTTATTCATTTATTTACTCATTTATTCATTCATTTACTACTTTTGTTGACTTTTATGCCTTTGAAAAAAAAAATGGCTACCATTCTTAGTTTATGGACTGTAATCATAGAGTCAAAAGTTTTTTCCAATTAACCTGACTAGACATGCTGGGGTCCTCAAAAACCTTTTTGGGGGGTTGCAATCTTCCATGTTTGTGGTAATGTTCCAGAAAGAGGTGTACGCTGGTTTCTTTTTCAGAAGTTCGTAGTCTCTTGTTTCTTAGGGTGTCACTGTGGTGGTACTGCAGGTTCTCTGATGCTACAAGTAACCAAAGTATACTTACTTTCCCTCAACACCCACATCAAGTAAGACAAATACAAACTTTAGGGTAGTCTTCTGGAAGTCTAAATTCCACAAACATGTTCCACTCTTCTCTATATCTTCCAAGGAAAGGGTCTGCTTCTCTCATTTGTACCAAGCCACCTTGGCCCCTTTCTGTGGTGCTACCATATCCTCTGGAGTCACAGCAGCTGCTCCACTCTCCTTTGTTCTCAGTGGCCCCCCAGCATCTACACTACGCTAGTGTTGTTAGTGCTCTGTCAACTGCAACACACGCTGGTCACCTGGGAAGCTCTCTGAAAAGCCAGAGTTTTGGATTCACACCCTTCTCTTCTACCTCCCACCCAAGGGAGAGGCTGCAAAGCCAAACTTGAGGAAAGGTGATCACCTGCAAGTGAAATGGTTCTTCTAACCATTCTCAGTGTGACTCTTCTCAATTCTGCACTCACTTCAGTTTCTTAAATGGTTTCTACACTTCTCATAATCACCATGTATTTTGGCCCATATATTGTTAAGTTACCATCTATAAAAAATGAAGGTGAGGACTTTTTATTCTAACATCTTGTTGATGTCCCTTGCGTGCATGGTTTTTAATTAGAAGTACAATGTAATTTTTATTACTTTTTTTGTTTTCTTTTTACCTCTGACTTCAAGATTTTCTGTGCTTACCTTCCTAATTTTTAAAGTGATATGACTAGGTATACTATCTGACTTGGCATGCCTTCCTTGAGCCTCCTGAATCTGTAAATTGGTGCCGGCTACTAATTTTAGAATTTTCAGACATTATTATCTCAACTGTTTCTTCTGGTTCTTTCCCTTTTTGTTTTCCTTGTGGTATTTCAGTAACACATATTTTCTCCTTTTGTAATTATCCCTCAGTTTTTAAATATTTTTTTCATTCTGTTCTTTTTATTTTATTTTTTCATTCTTTTTCTATTTGCATTTCAGTTTGGGAATTTTCTATTGAAATGTCTTCAAGTTTTCTGATTCTTTCTTCAGTAGCATTCAAACACAAGTATTCTTCTTTTCTGCTAGAGTGTGTTTATTTCTAGTATTTCTTTTTATCCTTTCTAAAAATTTTCATCTCTCTGCTTGCATCCATCTTGTCTTGAATATTGTCCACCTTTTCCATTATAAATTTTTGCCTATTAATAATATTTATTTAAAATTAATGGTCTGATTATTGCAAAATCTGTATTATACCTGAGATGCTTGCTTTCTCTCTTCAGTGTTTCTCTCTCTCTCTCTCCTCTCTCTCTCTCTCTCTCTCTCTCTCTCTCTCTTTCTTGCCTTTTAGAATATTTTGTAAATTTTTTGTTTAAAGAAAGACACAAGGTATCTGGTAATGGGAAATTAGGAAATATGTCCTTAGTGTGAGGTTTTTATGTTCATATGGCTGAGAGTGAAGCTGTGTTTAACACTTTTTATAGTAGTAGATACCTGATGTTTCCTCCCACACCTTCACCCAGCCTCTTGAAACTAGATTTTCCTAACAATCCTTCTGAAATACTGTGTGTCTTGCAATACCACAGACAGACACCAGAGGAAGCAAGAGATTACCACCTCCTGTAAAAGAGACCACCTTTAATCCACTGTTTTACCAGAGCTCTGCTATGCTGTGGTAACCTGTGAGGAAAGGGAAGAATTTTATATCTTGTGTTTAAATCTTGGTATTTTAGAGATTATGACTCTCGGGTCTGTGACCTTCAGAAGTGTTTCTCGGCCATTTTCCCTCCCCTTAACTGAAGCAGAAAAACTAAAAGGGTCTGCCTGAGTGGTCAAACTGTCCTTCTACCATGTTAGGTACAGCTCTAATAAGATCTTTTTCAGTGGAGATAAAATTGTTGTTACAGATAATGCTTTGAGTCTATTTCTCTACATTTGCTTTTCCATTTCTGCCAGAAGCAGGAGGGGTTTTTTCTTCTATCTTCACCAAAAGAATATGTTCGGTTCCAGAAGGAGAGACTGGACTCCCAGAAGTTTCTCACCTCCAGCTAGTTCACACTCAGCCTACAGCAATTCTGTTTGTGTGTTTTTGCGGATTAGGATTGCAGGAGCTTCTACTTCAGGTGAGCTGTTGTTTGATGAAATTCCCTGTATTTTTCTGTATCAGATTTTTTTTTTAATATTTAAAAGATTTTATTTTATTTTAATTTATTTTTATTGTAAACAAACGTGATACATGTTGTTTCTGTTTGTACATGGAGTAACAACATACCATTTGCATAATCATACATTTACATAGGGTAATGATGTTTGATTCATTCTGTTATTTTTTCCTTCCCCCCATCCCTCCCACCTCTCTTTTCCCTCTATACAGTCCCTCCTTCCTCCATTCTTGCCCATCTCCCACCCCCCATTATATGTCATCATCCGCTTATCAGCGAGATCATTCGTCCTTTGGTTTTTTGAGATTGGCTTATCTCACTTAGCATGATATTCTCCAATTTCATCCATTTGCCTGCAAATGCCATAATTTTATTCTTCTTTGTAGTTGAGTAATATTCCATTGTATATGTATACTACAGTTTCTTTATCCATTCATCAGTTGAAGGACATCTAGGTTGGTTCCACAATCTGGCTATTGTGAATTGAGCAGCTATGAACATTGATATGGCTGTATCTCTGTAGTATGCTAATTTTAAGTCCTTTGGGTATAGGCCAAGGAGTGGGTTAGCTGGGTCAAATGGTGGTTCCATTCCAAGTTTTCTCAGGAATCTCCAAACTGCTTTCCAGAGTGGCTGCACTAATTTGCAGCCCTATCAGCAATGTATGAGTGTACCTTTCTCCCCACATCCTCTCCAACACCTATTGTTGCTTGTATTCTTGATAAACACCATTCTAATTGGGGTGAGATGAAATCTTAGTGTAGTTTTGTTTTGCATTTCTCTTATTACTAAAGATGGTGAACAGTTTTTCATATGTTTGTTGATTACTTGTAGATCTTCTGTGAAGCGTCTGTCTGTATCAGATTTTGATCTGCTAATTTGCTCAATGACCTCAATTCTCTGAGGAGGGGGCTAAGAAAAACTATTGATTTTTTTGGTTAGTTCATCTTCGTTCCTTCGTACATATTGAATCAAAGATATGAAGTCCTCTTCTTTTTTCTTTAACACATAGAATATTGTCTTTTAAAATCTTCACATACATTTCTCTTTAGGTATGTTATGATTTTGAATATTTTTGGCCCATTATAGTATGTGCCCACTCATTTTATAGAATTAATAGTTATGTATATTGAATTGCTTGACTCCCTGTATTTTTTTGTTATTTATATTATTATCCTTCAAGTGAAATTCTCTAAGACCTAGAACCTCAGGCAATTTTTCTTATAATTTTTTTCTTTGTCTCATGTATTATTTAGAAATGCATTGCTTTTTTATTCATCTGACCACTTGCAACTAATATTTTTATCCTTATGATTAGATTTAAATCTATTGTCTTGCCATATATGTTCCAAATGTCCTGTATGATCTTGATCTTTTCCCCAATTTTTCCTTGCCTTCCATGGAATTATTTGAATGATTTTAATAATTCCAATTATGTTACAAGTTACACATTTCTGTTATCATTGATTCTCATCCATATATATATAAATATATCTATATATACTAAAATCCCTCAATATATTATTGCTTTGTTTTTAAAAGCCAATTATCATTTAAAGAGGTTCTAAATATAAAGGTGGCGATTCATTTTACCTACAACTTTACCACTTCTGTTACTCTTTATTTATTTCTATATCCCCAATTTTTTCTGGTCTTATTTTCCTTCCTGCCTGAAGTTCATGTTCCTTTAACACTTCTTGTACTGCTTGTGTTTGTGATGAATTCCCTCAGTTTCTGAATGTCTACAAATATCTTTATTTCACTTTCATTTTTAAAAAAGTTTTACTAAGCACCGATTTTTAAATTGACTTTTTTAAAAAGTACCTTAAATGTGTCACTCCATCGTCTTTAATTTGATTTTTCCTAATGAGAAATGTCTGTGTGTGTGTGAAATTCCTGTGTATATAATATTACATTTTTCCTGGATTTTAGACTGCACTTTTGTACAGTTTTCCTTGTGTTTATTTTGCTTGAGGTTTGTTGAGAATCTTGTACCTGTGGTTTTACAGTTTTCATCAAACCTGTGAATATTTGGCTTATTATCTCTTCTCCTGTTTTTTATTTTGCCCAGTTTCTTTTCTCTTTCTGGACTCAAATTTCACTAAGCTGTTTGATATAGTTCTTAGTTCATTCTTGAACAGTTTATTTTTCCTATTTTTTCCCTCTGAGTTTAACATTGAATACTTTCTAATATTATGGCTCCAAGTTCATTAATCTTTGCTTCTGCAGTGCTCCAACTGCTTTAACTACATCAGTCATTTTTATCTTCTTTGATCATCATGTTGATATTTTCCCCACCTTCTTATACATATGCAATATGTATATACTTGTTGTTTTAATGTCCTTTGCTGACAACTGTGTCATCTGAGATATTTATGGGTCTGTTTCTGCTGATTGATTTTTCTCCTAGCTAGGATCCACATTAGCCTCTTTTATTGTGCGAGAATGTGTACTTGGATATTGGGCATAAGGTTTATTGCAGCATGTGTTATGGTTTAAATGTGGTTTGTCCCCTGAGGATTACTTGGAAGTTTGGTCCCCAGTGTGCTGATGCTGAAAGGTGGTAGGACCTTTAAGAGGTGGGCCTGGTGGCAATTTGTTAGGTCATTGGGAGTGCAGCCCTCAGAAGGGATTAAGGTGGTTCTCCTGGGACTCTGAGTTAGTTCTTATGAAAACAAATTGTTAGAAAAGAGCATGGCTGGCTTCCTGTTTTACCATGTGTTCTCACATCCCACCATGAGGTCATCTGCCCTGATATGACAGGGCAAAAGGTGTCAAAAACACCTTTATTGGAGCCAGTTAGGCTGTTTGGATGTTCAGTCTCCAATATTTGCTAAACAAATCTCTTTTCTTTATGAAGTACTCAGCCTTGGGTATTTCATTATAGTAACAGAAAACGAAGTAATACAGTGTTGACTGTGTTACTGGTCAGACAGTAAGGGTGTTGACTTTTACTGTATTCCTTCAAATATTGAACTTTTTCTCTCAGTTACTTAGAATTATTTTTTATAGATATTCCATTAAGATGTGTTTGGGTGGAACCTAGCAACCTAGATTGCAGGGCTACTTGTGGCTACATTAAAGCAATTCCCTCTGAGGATCCTACTCAGTAGCCCGTGTCATATGCTAGCAGGTCTGTCCTCTCCATTTCCTTTGAACATTAACTAATACATTCATACTCCTGGCCCTCTGTGAGCTATGGGAATCATTTGGTTACTCCTTTCTGATAGCTTCTTCCAAGATCTCAGAAGTGTTTCACCTGTATTGTGGAAAATATTTGGTTGAATTGGGGCCCAACCAAAATCCACAGAGGACCCCTCCATAAGTCTCCACACTTTTTTCTCTGTATGAACTTCATCCTTTCCAGCATTTTGTCCTGTAAGTTCTAACCTCTTGGCATCCTCTAACTCTGAACTTGCTCTCCTCAAGCCAGTGAGCATACTGGGCTCCATTTGGCTTCTCCTCATGTATAGGAAGTACCCTGGGCTACTTTTAGGGCTCCCTTACTTGTTTTCCATCTGGTAAGAATTACTGTCCTGTAGTGCCTGCTGTCTAATATCCAGTCAAACAATGTTTTATATATCTTTTCCAGAAGCTGAAATCGGGTCCCTGTTACTTCACTGTAGCTGATGATATTTTTTTTTTAACCAAAGTGGAAAGATGTAAATATACACAAATATATCCCTTAAGTATTTATGTGGTAGGTGAGATGAAGATATGTGAATGACAAGTGTTTTAAACACTATTTATGGTATGTTCATTGGTACAATTTCTCTGAAATGTACATCTCTTGGAGAGATACAAGGATTCACATTTATGTCTAATAAATCAGGATGTTTTCTAAAGTTTATAATATTGGGAAAAGGAGCAACTTCATGCTCAAAAGAAGCTTTTATCTACTAAATTTTGACATTCCCTAAAATTAAATATTTCATTAAAATAATGTCTTAAAATTATGTAGTGAAAAGTACCTATGTTCACAATAAATTATTAAAGAAAATATGAAGTTACAAAAACACCCTCTGAATTCCTGTATCCTTCTATTTTGGGAAATGACCATCTATATGACTTAGCTGAATTGCAACATTAATTTTGTGAATTAAAAAAGATATTGAATAGTTCACAAATGTTTTCAAAACAGATGAAATATAATAAATAAAAAATGAGATTATAAAAGAGAATATGATGACATTGGGCATATCTCTGAAGAACATATTTCATTGCATGAATCTTATTTATAGTACATTTATTATTTCAGTATATAAATATACAATGTTCTTATAAAAGTTGTTATTATACTTAAGAACAATTCCATTTTTATTAATAAATAGGCTATCAATAGCATAGGAAAATGTAACATGGATAGTTTGGACATGAAGGGAAACTAAATTATTTCACAAGATTTAATCTCAAAAGAAATTAGATCACATGTCTTATTTTTGTCCTTAAAATGTTCTTAGAAGATAATATCTATGATCATTTTGGGAACTTTATAATGCCCATTAAAAATTCTACTTAGAAATGTACAAAAACTTTTCACACTTACAAGTATTTTATTTGAGTTTATTAATGAATTTCATATGACTATTAGTCATTACATGAGATAATCACTGAGCCCTAAAAGTAAGTTCTAGAGATAACAAAAATACCTTGAAATTTTTAAATCTACCTTTGGTTCTAAGTGAAGAATAGCAATTGAATTACAATTCATTTGACAAACTATTTTTAGCTTCACTCTGTGGTTCTAAAGCCTTGTGCTAATTCTAAGAGGTAACAGATAATATCTGTATTCTAACTTTAGATAAAGGACTTACACAGTGACTATAACAGAGATGTTTCTAGTACCATTCTCAATTTGAATGTGCTGCTAATTTCCTGGGTGTCATGTGTGATATACAAGAGATAAAAGGGTCAGTTTAGAGTTAAATAGACTTGGTTTTGAGTTTGACTTCAATTTTCACCTTATTGGCCTTTTGACTTTGGGATTTATTTCCCTGAATTTCCATCTGCTCACCTAGAAAATGGGGAGGTAGGCCTATCTCTTTGTCTAGTATAGGATCAGAGTTCCTTAAAGGCTTCTAAGTCAGTGATGGGAAATACATTGCCAATTCCAGGCCCATTAGGAAAATAACATCATAGTAAATAAAGAGCCTAAGGCCACAGGTGGTTATAGGCTCTGTAGATGCTGAGTACCTCCAAACCTGGGTCCACATTCATCACAACTGTCATCCTGCAGCATGGCAACAAACAGTGCTGAATAAACTCTGCTTAAATATGCACAGTAAGCCATTCCAGGAGGCTGGTAGGAAAACATGAAAACACTTTGGCCATAGAGCATAATAACCTTCAAGGTTTTTTCTCTAAAACAAGATGAGGTTATCAGAAACTGTTATGGTACTCTTTTTGATTTTGCATTTAATTTACTAAAATCATAATGCTCTGTATATAGAAAGGGTAGAAAGGGATCAATGTTTATTTTTAAATTATTTATTTTGATTCATTATACACAAATGGGGTACAACTGTTGTTTCTCTGGTTGTACACAAAGTAGAGTTGCACCATTTGTGTAATCATACATGTACATAGGGTAATGAGGTTTGTCTCATTGTTATTTTTCCTTCCTTCTCCCCCTCTCCACCCCTCTTTTTCTTCTATACAATCCATCCTTCCTCCACTCTTGCCTCCCTCCCACCCTCCCATTATGTATCATCATCTGATTATCAGAGAGATCATTTGGCCTTTGGTTTTTGGGGATTGGCTTATCTCACTTGGCATGATATTCTCCAACTGCATCCATTTATCTGCAAATGCCATAATTTTATCATTCTTTATGCTGAGTAATATTCCATTATGTATATACCAGAGTTTCTTTATCCATTCATCAATTGAAGGGCATCTAGGTTGATTCCACAATCTAGCTATTGTGAATTGAGTAGCTATGAATATTGACGTGGCTGCATCACTGTAGTATGCTGATTTTAAGTCCTTGGGTATAGGCCAAGGAGTGGGATAGCTGGGTCAAATTGTGGTTCCATTCCAAGTTTTCTAAGGAATCTCCACACTGCTTTCCAGAGTGGCTGCACTAATTTGCAACCCCACCAGCAATGTATGAGTGTACCTTTTTCCCCCCATCCTCACCAACACCTATTGTTGCTTGTATTCTTTTTTTTAAATTTGTTTATTCTGATTCATTGTAAACAAATGGGGGAAAACTTATTTCTCTGATTGTACATGAAGTAGAGTCATACCATTTGTGTAATCATACATGTGCATAGGGTAATGATGTTTGTCTCAATCTGTTATTTCTCCCACTCTGTAGGCTCTCTCTTCACATTGCTGATTGTTTCCTTTGCTAAGCAAAAGCTTTTTAGTTTAAATCTATCCCAGTTATTGATTCCTGCTTTTATTTCTTGTGCTTTTTTTCCTTTGCTTAAGGAAGTTCTTCTATGGTGACATGATGCAGATTTGGACCTACTTTTTCTTCTATTAGCTGCAGGGTCTCTGGTCTAATGCCAAGGTCCTTGATCCATTTTGAGTTGAGTTTTGTGCAGGGTGAGAGATAGGGTTTTAGTTTCATTTTACTATATATGGATTTCCAGTTTTCCCAGCACCATTTGTTGAACAGGCTGTCTTTTCTCCATTGTATTTTTTGGCACCTTTGTCTAGTAATGAGATAACTGTATTTATGTGGGTTTGTCTCTGTGTCCTCTGTTCTGTACCATTGATCTACCTATCTATTTTGGTGCCAATAACCATGCAGTTTTTCAATGTTTGTTTTTGAAATGACAAAATGTTTTCAGTGTAGAAATTGTGATGGCAAATTCACAACACATAATTGTGTTAGTGTTCTGTTACTGTAACAAATAGCTGAGATAACCAATTAAAAAGAGAAAAGGGTTATTTTAGCACACAGATTTGGAGGTTTCAGTCCATGGCCAGTTGGCCCCATCACTTTGGGGCCTATGGTGAGGAGCACATTATGGCAAGGAGCATGCAGCAGAGTAAAGCCCTTGCCCATGTTTGGGAAATGAAAACGGGGCAGGTGTGTAGTCCCACGGTCCTTTCCATGGCACGCTCTAAATGACTGGAAGACCTTCCAGCAGGTCCAGCTGTTAAAGATCCCACCACCTCCAAGTAGTGCCAAACCAAGAACCCTCTGAATACATGGGCCTTCCAGGAACATTCCAAATCCAATCTAGAGCAAGAATTAAGTTTAAATCCCAACAGATGTGGTGGCATTTGCCTGTAATCCCAGCAATGGGGGAGGCTGAGGCAGGAGGATTGCAAGTTCAAGGTCAGCCTCAGCAATTTAGTGAGGCCCTTGGCAACTTAGTGAGAACTTGTCTCAAAAAAAAAAAAAAAAAGGAGGGGGGGACTGGGCATGTGGTTCAATGGTTAAGCACCTCTGGGTTCAATTCCTGGTATATATAAAAAAAAATGTTTAAAGATAGATTTTCCAAAAAGTATCTTTTAAGAGGCACAACAGAGGAAAGCAATGATTACAAAATTGTTTTCTACTTAAAAGAAACATTTGGTTATATCCATCATACTCTTGTGTTAAGAGTGGCAGATGCAGCTGAAAAGAAAAGCATAAATATCAATAGTCCCTGAAGGGACTAAAGAGTGGTGAGGCCCAGTGTTAGACTAAGACTTGGGGAAAAAAAGATGAGAGAACCAAGAAATCAAGACTGGACAGCAGAGATGCTGTAGCCTCAAAGGGCACAGGAGTCTTGCTAAGCACTGACGTCCCTCTTTTCACAACCCTCACCGTGACTGTAACGTCTTCATTACTGTTTGAAGTCTCGACAGGACTGTGAGGGCAAGGGCCACATCTGTGTAGGTGACAGCATCTCCCCATCAAGGACCACGCCTGGAGGAGAAGAAGCCATGTTAGAAGACGGTAAAGGAAAATACATTTCAAAAATTAAGTAATTGTGTTTACAGGAAACAAACAGAAAATACTTGTGGAATACTACCATCTTAATGAAGAACTACACATTTCAATAATATTTAATTTTATAATGAACACAGAATAAGTGCATTGATGAGCTGTTTAACAAAGGTGAAAATTCCAAACCAAAGTTTGGAAGATGTGATCATCATGGCAGGCTGTGATTCCTGTTAATAAATTGCATCTCCTGAGTAATTGAACACATCAAGGGAAATGATTTCTTCTCTATGAAGAAATATTTACATATTAGTTTTAATATTAAATATAATTTTAAAAAACTTATCCAAAGAAGGAAATCTTCTTTAAGAGTCAACCTTACAAATTTTTAATGACATCTCAGCAAAATATTATTTTCATTAGGTCCAAATTTAATTCTTTTTTTTTTTTTTTCAGTGCTGAGGGTCAAACCCAGAGCCTCATACACGCCAGGCAAGCACTCCATTCCCAAACTCCCAAATTTCGTTTTTATTAAGCCTAGAATAATAAAAGTTCCATGGTAACTTTCCATATTTAATTTAAGAACTCTCTGCACATCAAGTTTGTTTAACACTCTGTGTTTTAGCTAAACAAAAACATTTTGTCTTCTGCCGATTTTCCCTATTTCAGTTTTTTAAATATTCTTCCATTAAGGGCTCCTGTTTGAAAGATTTTTTAAAAATTCACTTTTATTCTATAGGGTTTCCCAAGCCCATCTCTCACTTTTTGAGATAGTGTTTTTCTTTAGTTAAATCAGACATTACAGTGAAAATATTATCAACACAGAATAGTAGTATTTTCTATTTTTAATATAACAGGTTTTGGTTTTGTTTACGTGAACCTTAGTCCGAATTGTTTCTAAAATATCAAAAAAAAAACTCATTGATAAAAATTCGCCAACTTAACCTTAGAAATTTTACAGGAGTCAGTAAAAAACATATTTCTGACATATTCTCATATCCTAAAACACTTTTGTGTTGGTATGTCTACAGATAATCCAATGGTATTGCATTTTGATTTTGCAAAATGACACCTAATTTATTTCTAGATTAGAAACAGAGAATGCACAACCCCCAGGATGCGGCTAACAGCATCTATTCACAATAATCACAATGGGCAGACGTCATGGCTTATTTTCACTCTGCAGCATTCTGGGCCTGCAGTTCACACAAGCTGTTCTGTTCTGAGCCAAGAATAACAACGAGCAGCAAACATTTGGGGCTTCCCATTGAACATCTGCTGCAAACACAGAGAGATATAATTACAATGCAGTGTCCCATTTATTTCCTTCTTATCTTCCCAGAATCACTTTTAATAGTTTTTCTATCATTTATGTGGTTTAAGTAAGGTAAATTATGCAAGGCAATTTGGAGGGACTGTGAAACAGTTCTTGCGTGCCCAATTTATCTTCTTGTGTCAGTTGTTATGAGACCCAAGGCCCAACACCTCCATGTTATCTCATCGATGTCTTCCTTTCCAATCCTTTTTCTCACTTTCTCATTACTCTTCTATAAACCTTTCTTTCCCTACCTATGAAAGTCACATATATTATTACTTTCCTCAGTGTCCTCTAAAATGTAAGGTTTCATGCTTACGCACGTCTACACAGGGTTTCCGTATACAGAAAGTGCCTAGCTATTGCTTGTTTTCTCTTTCCATCTCCCTCCCTTTTAAAAAAATTAACTTGCTTGAAGGAACCTCAGCTTCTCCCAGGGACCATCTATGCTGGAGAGGCTCATACTCCCCATTTCCACTTCCACAGCCTCCAGCCATTCTTCACCAACACTCACACTCTTTATGCATGCACGTGCTTGCACAGACACACACACACACACACACACACACACACACACATATACACAATGTCTTCGGCCTTCACTTACCATCTGAAATTGTTTCAAAATGTCCCTCGGGGTATCTTTATGTAAAGTCCAGAAACAAAACAAACAAACAAAAATACGCACTCTGTCCTTGTTTCTCTAATCTGACCTCGCCTGGAAAATGCTCTCTTCCCTCGGTGCCTGGAACATTCACTCCTCTTAGGTTTTTCTCTCAGCCATTCTAAACATGTTTTCTCTCTGATCTTTGTGGCTTTTGCCTCATTCTATCCATAGCTTAGTTGTTGACATTCCTCAAGATCTCTTCTTTTCCCATTCTTTGTAGTTGAAATTCAACCAGGGATGAACTTGAGACTCAAAGATGCCTGATCTCAAGGCAGTCCAACTGAATCTGAATAGCAAGGAGTATGCCCATGTCCTTCACATGGACATTTAAAGAAAGCTACGTGTTTCTGGAACTGTCCTGAAGAGGAAGACCTTTCAGAGTGGAGTCTCCCTAAGAAGGCATCCCCCTTAAGCCTAGCACTAGCAACATACAGCACCAGCATTCTGGGCTGCTCTGTAGCCCAAACCTCTTCCCACTGAGCTCCAAACCTAAATACTTACCTCATCATCTTTATTTAGAATTACCACAGTTATCTCAAATCCCATGTCTTCAAATTCAGCCGATTATCTGCCCCTGAACACTCTTCTACTACCCATAGATTCTGTGTCTTTCTGATTGGCATCTTCCTTCATTTTTTCCTAAGTCTGAAACTTGAGACTCATCCTTATCTCCTTTTTTCTTCCTGATCCACCACATCCAAACAATTCTTAAGTCCTGGAAGCCCTACATATCCCAACTCTGTCTTGTTGGGGGCTATGCAGTACAGAAGGCGCCGGGATGGCGCTTGGCAGCCAGCCAGAGGTTGCTTTGATCACAGGCAGTGAGGAGGTTGATTGGCATAAGCACACCCAGGTGATTTGTCATTGGCCATATCCAATTAAGTCCACGCACACAACGTGTGTATAGGTGCTCCTGCTCATGCCTGCTCGTTTTGACCTTTACCATGATTGGGCAGCTAGCTCTCACCTAATCTTTGCATAATTGGTGTCAGCCCTACCCTTAGCCTCCTGGAGGGGATATAAGCCGGCTCTCCTTGAGTGCCAAGAGAGAAGAAGAAGAGAGGTTTTTTTCTAGAGATCTGAGGTTCCAGTTCCTGGGTTTCCTGATTCATCAATTAATCATTCCGAATTCAGAAGCCTCGCTACTCTTGTCCCCCGGGCCAAATTGAGTCCGCTGGATGGCGTCACTGTCTAATTTCCCACCTGCTATTCATCTTCTGAACCTCTTCTGCCCCTGGACTTTGTTGTTCTCTGTCTCCCACAAAATTCACAGCTGAGTTGTCTTTCAAAATAATTCTCCATTGTTGGCAAATAAAATCCAAACTTTGACCATTATCACTGCTTAAATGTATTTGAAATAAAGCTGAATATATTATTAGCAAAGCAAAGGGAGGTCGTGTTTGGAGAACCTATTTCTTAAAGGAAAATGAAGAGCTTTTGTTTTATTAGGTTTTAAGGAAACAGCATTTAGGGATCAGCTGACTCCTAGCTTTGAATTTAGGCTTTGAATTTGAAATTTAGGATGAAATCCTCTTAGTGCAGACTTTCATGTAATGATTTCTATTGATGTTTAATTTCTCTTTATTTCAAAGTAATTATGAGGAACATTTTCACAAGCATAGAATTCTGGGTTGGCATTATTTCTTTAAATGATTTTGCATTGACATCCAACTTCTTTTAGTTATGTTAAGAAGAAAGCATTTGACAACCTATTTCACACCCACTGAGTTGACTGTTTTTTTAAAAAAGATAATATAAAGGTGACCAAAACCCTCATATACTGCTGGTGAGAATGCAATATGATGCTGTGATTTTGGAAAAACTGACAATTTCCAAAAATCCAAACGTATAGTTATAAGTGATCCAGCAATTCCACTCCTGGTTATCTACCCACAATACATGAAAATATATGTCCACCTATAATATTGCAAAGGCTCAAAACAGCATTGTTCATAGTATCCAAGATGGAGAAACAATCCAAACATCCAACAATGGGATAATGAGATAGACAAAATAGAGTAGATACCTATGAAGAAATATTATTGAGCCACAGAAAGAATGAAGTTCTGACTAAAGCCACAACTTGGACAAACCTTGAAAGCACTTTGCTAGGTGGGAAGAAGCCAGTTACAGATGGTAACATATCAAACAATGCCAATAGTCTGAAATTTCCAAAATAGGAAGCTTTAGAGACAGAAAGTACATTAGTGTTGTCTAGGGCTTAGAAATCGGTATATGGGGTAAGAGCCAAAAGATATAAGGTTTTATTAATTTCATGTATTTTATTTTGTAGATGTAAAAACTTAATTTGATAGTATTTTTAATTTGATAGTATTTATTTACAGTTCTCAGTGGATGCCGTGGTATGCCTGTAATCCCAGTGACTCAGGAGGCTGACGCAGGAGGATTGCAAGTTTGAGGCTGGCCTCAGCAGCTTAGCAGGATCCTGTCTCAAAATAAAAATATAAAAAGGCTGGGGATGTAGCTCAGTCATAAAGCACTCCTAGGTTAAATCCTCAGTACAAAAAAAAGAAAAAAAAAAGCATTTACAGTTCTCTACTGAAATTCTTAACCCTGTATTTTATGCCTTTGAATGTAATTGTGACAGTTATGTGGAAGTCAGTGTCTATTGATTCTAAAACTTACAACTTTCTGGCCCCTTCTGCTTTATCTGTTATTTGTGGGAGTTCTAATTTATACCGTCGTCTCTTCTGTAGTGATTATAGTTATTTATACTATGAGATCTTCTATTAATGCTATTCCAGAAAAGATTTATATTGGTTCTTCCAGGGACTGGGGTCCTAGAAGGACCCCCCCATCAGACTTCTGATCACATAAAGCCTGGACACAGTCATCATGAAGACTGCTTTACCTGTTACTCTTACTTGTAAAGGGCATCTGTCATGCCTCAACTCAGCCTCAGGTTTTACCAGGTTCCCCATGATTATATCCGTGGACTCTGTCTTCCAGTTTTCATCCTCCATCCCAGCCATGAAAGTTTGTCAAAAGCACTTGCACAACTTCGTGTAAGATTTCTATCATCAACAATCAGCAAATAACCCCAGAGAAACAGATGTCTTTTCTGAATTTCTATCTTTTCTCAAATCTTGGCAGGTAATTTTTCAATGTATTTTTAGCTCTCTTATGCCTTTGAACAGGTTTTTACACCAGCTTTCTATCTTTCCTCAGCAGGATAAGGGATTCTGAATTGTCTGGTATATCATTATGAAAAGCAGAATTCTATCCCTATGTTGCTTCTGCTGAAGAGCAAATTGTAGCCACAATCTCTAAACAGATCCTTTGCCACCTTTCAAACACTTGTTTTGAAGAGTTGTGCTAGCATGATAGGATTTTCTCCTTCCTCCTTTTGCCTGCCTGATTGAATGGTAGATATTAAATTTCTCTGTAAGTAATATGGAAGCAAAGTATCTGAGTAGATTGTTAGCTAGAAGTAGTCATGAATGGAAGTACATCCCTCCTTGTGTTCTGCAACTGATGCTCTTCCTGGGGCTGTTCGTGCCTGTCTTTCATTGCACATCTCAGGATATCACATCTGCTACTTGCTTCACTTGACATTCAGATGTGCTGTATCTCTCAGAACTGCTATATTCTGATTCAAAGGAAAAGAGAACTGATAAAGAAGCAGCAGTAGAGAAATTATCAGTCTCCAATGCATCACCCATTTAAGATGTGGACTCCAGGATTTGAGGTTGGTTTAAATCCTAAAGTCTCTTATGAGAGGAGACAGAGTGAGTACATCGAAAAAAAAAAAAAAAAAAAAACCCTTTTCCTTTTCCTTTCCTTGCTGAATTTTTGCATCCCTCACTGGTCTAAGATTTGGTGTGAATATGAAGGGAGATATAATTCCTTTAAGAAATTAGAAAATATCAATTGATGTTTCCAAAACTATTATTTATTTGCATCTCTTGCTTCCAAAACTATTACTTATTTGCATCTCTTATCTGATATCATGGATATTTCTATGTGAAAAGCAAATCCATTAGAGCCAACAAGGTAAACACACAGTCTAAAAATCTGATCTTCATTAATTCATTTGTTCTTTAGCAAAAATTAACAAATACCAAAGATCATCATAAGTGCACACAAAGTCATTTAGAAGTTTTTAGTATTTTTAACAATCCTGGGAGTGTATGTCCCACGTCCACTGTCGTTAGTCAAATGCAGGTAACTATGGCTACCTAAACTCTTTCTCTCTACACTCAGTAACTGTAAATTTGAGTAACAGTCTGGTCATTGTCTTTCTTTTTATTTTCAGTTATCCTGCCTCTGGCAAATACAGGGTATTTTAATAGTAGTTCCGTGAATGCTTGCCAAACGAATAAAAGAACAGTTAAATTATTCAATAAAGCCACCAGAAAATCAATTTTCACAACGTTTTCTTATTGTTTTGATGATAATTCAGAAATTCATTGAAATGAGGTCATTTAATTATCACATATATAAACTAGATAAAAGAAGTGAGAAATATTTGATCTCTAAAGCACAGATGTAGGGAGATTCAGGGAGGTGTTTTAATACTTCTGCAAGTTCTGGTGACATTTTATGGAAGAACTTACCTTATTTCAGAAGTAAACAAAGGAAACTCTCATGGAAATCATGCTATTAATCTCAATGAAATTCAGTAAACTATGCTATGAAATTCAATAAACTGTGTGTGTGTGTATATACATACATATAAAACCAGGGATTGAACCCAAGCTGTTTAACTGCAGAGCCACATCCCCAGCCCTTTTTAATTTTTGGGTGAGGAGTCTCACTAAATTGCTAGAACTAAATTTGAGCTTGCAATCCTCCTGTCTCAGCCTCCCAAGCCACTGGGGTGACAGTTGAGTGCCACTGTGCCAGGTCATAAATTTTTGTTAGGTTTTCTAATACAAGGAAAACAGTGATGTGCTACATTCAAATTCTTCATTTTCTCCCTCTCTTTATTACACAAGGACTGGAAATACTCAACAGTGAAATAGAGTTAAAAATATCCTTGAACTCTATATTCACAAAACTATAACAGGTTTTCATTCAAATACTACAAATTGATCAACACACTAAAATTAATCTCAAATACTTCCTAAAATTCTTTAACCAAATATTCTATTATATAAACATATTATATCTGATCAATAATTCAATGTGGATGGGACCGAATATATGAAGGATTAGTACTCAAAACACAAGTTAATAAAACCGCAGAGAATGATTTGTTTTTAATTTATTATCCTCTGGGGGATAATTGGTCTATTTCAGAAATAAAGTCATGTAATATAGCTAGAAGACAAAGAAGTGAGTTGGGTCCTAGAATGTGCATTCAGGCAAAGATTTCTATTGTGACCGAAGTTAACAGCAGGACTGTATTTAATTAAGCTTTATTACTTTATTTCCTTTCTATCACAGAGGGAGAATAATTTGCATTAATCATTTAGAGATTATCTGTGTTGTCTATGTAACTGACAATCCCCTTCCTGTGCATCCCCAGCTAAAGTTGTGTAAAGACCTAAAATTAGACTCAACATTGAGAACTCCTTAAACTTAATTGGCTTCTAAGAAAAGCTGGGGAGAAATAAAAGATCAGTGAGAAGTCAGACAAAAGTCAGAATTTGGAAACCAGATCAAGTGAGAACCAAAGGAACATCTCAGTCAAAATATGAGTTCAGAGTTTGCAATACAGATGATCCCTGACTTACAGTGGTCCAACTTACAATATTTCAACTTTACAACAATGCAAAAGCACACCCATACCACCATTCTCTTTTCCACTTTCAGAAAAGTTTACAATAAATTGTATGAAATATTAGGCTAGGCTAGATGTGTGGTAGGTTTTGTCTATTAATTTCATGTTCAGCTGTTAGGATAGGTTTATCAGAAACCAACACTACTGTAAATCAAGGCACATCCACACTCAGTCCAGTTCCACCAGGTTCAGTCCTGAGCTTTCCTTCTATTATCAACATCATCAAAACCTCAGTCCTAGAAGGGCATGAAGGTGCTTAGCAGCTCTAGATCAAAGATGGGATCTAGTCCGCAAGGGAAAACAAATAGTGATCAGTGTTGAAAGAAGATATCCAAATAAATAAGAAAACTCTGTCCTACAAGATGTCTTCTAAATCTGGTGAAGACCAGAGGAGATGAACCACAGATTAAAAAAATTTATGTGCAAAATGAAAAATCAACACAGCAGTAATATACAGAGTACGTATATATTTTCTTGACTTCATATAGATGGGGGCAACAAGACCACCAACAATTAAATATTATAACCCATAGGTAAAATTTGTGGGAGGCCAAGAATTTGGAATAGGCACCTACACAGGGCTCCCCATACCAAACCAAATTAGAGTTTAATCACAGTAACTGAGTTTGGTTGGTGCAGGAGGCTCTGTAACTCGTTAACTAATTGAGATCTTACCAGTTAGCTGACCGATTAACTAAGTTGTAGCCAATTAAGTTGTTTTCTATCTCACTTCTGTTTTCCTTTAAAAACTATCATACCCTGTTGTTTGTTGGAGTTTTAAGTGCCCCCTCTGATCTGGGAACTGCTCTATTTATGAATCATATTTAAGTTTTGCTTTGTTTTGTTTTGCTCTTCTTTGCTCAAATAAACTTCTACTTCTCATAATTGACCTAAGGAACTTTCTCTCCTAACAATGAATATTTCTGCAGGGCATGGTGACCCAAGCCCAAGAGGATCCCACGTTCAAGGGCAGCCTAGACAACTTAGTGAAACTATCTCAAAACAAAAGTACAATAAAAGGTGTGTTTCGGGTCCGGGGGAGACTGGTAGAGTACCCTTGGGTTCAATTAAATTGCCAATAGACAGATGAAAAAATGTTCAACCTTTCTTGTAATCAAACCAGAGCATTACTATTTTATAAACATTGAATTGAAAAAACAAGTTTGATAGCCCCAAATGTTGACAAGAATGTGCGGTGTTCTGCAACTGCTGTATTCCAGGTGGGCTGACTTCAGATTTGGGTAGCCTGAAGAAAATAGGTGAGGCAGTAAGAATCTGACAAGCCTTTATTGTAGAGATGGTCCATCCGCAGCAGCCACAAGTCCCAGTTTATATATGACACCGAAACAAAGCCGGCAGTGTGCCAAGCAGAATACCACGGGTTGCATTAGAGGGTGTGTGCGCTGTTGTTCCTGACGTACAGAAAACATCTACGTCATTCCTTCCGGGGCATCCAGGAAGGGAGCTTCACCCACTCCATTTTTCATGTGGGGATGGGAATTGTCCTATTATTCTGCAAGAGAAAGTACTAGGAATAAGAGCAGGAAGAAAAGGAGCAACCTATCAATTTGTTCCTAAGTCAGAAACTGGGGAGGGAAACTTTGACGTTCATACAATGGAAATCATCAGTCATTCAAATCGAAGTTTCAGAGAACTTGAATTCTAAAAAACTGAAGAAAGTATAGCAAGCCCTCCCTATCCAAGGGATTCACCTCTGCTGATTCAACCAAGGGTGCACTGAATATTAAAAAACTGTGTCTATACTGCACATGAACAGATTTTTTTCTTGTCATTTTTCCTTACACAATACAGTATGATAGCTGTTTACATAGCTCTTACATTGTATGAGGTATCATAAGGAAAATAAGGATTTAAAGTATATGGGTGGATGTTCATAGGTCATATGCAAATAACACGCGATTTTGTATACAGCACTTGAGCATCTGCAGATTTTGGAATTCTTAGGAGTCCTGGAAATAACCACTCACAAATACCAAGGGACAACTGTAGTTGCAGTATAATACTATTTGCATACATTTAAAAAGCGATTTCCGTTTTAAGCATAGATGCATAGAGTACGTAGTAGATTTGGTATACCCTGTAATCTTTATCAGTGTCACCCTGGAGCTGTGTGAGCTGATAATCTGCATAGCAAACATCTCTGTCACTGATTAGTTACTAAGGAATGGAAGGAAGGGGATCAGATAGGAATGTTGTCTTAAATTACATATATACATCTTTTTGTTCCTTAAATTGATAAAAAATTAAAACATGATAAATGTCAAATCAGATTTGTCAAGTCTGGGTGGTTTGATGTAAATGTCTGAAATATAATGTTATTTTCATTTGAGATATTACAAAAATTAATTACAAATTTAAATTATTGAATAAGAAAGAAATTACTTTTCTTCTTCAATGAAAGCAGATGAGGCAGAAGAGTTAATAATGGTTTAAATAACAAAGGAGGGGTTTTGTTTAAAGAAGAACTTTTTAACATGAGATTTTCAAAATAACCATTATTTATATTGTATAAATGCTCCATTATTAGATTTATCAAATTGGCTATTAGCAATTTAACATTCTAATAAATATTTCAATATAGACTTAAATTTTAATAACAAAGCATATGTTTCATTTTATTTTTTAAATTTATTAATTTTGATTCATTGTAAAAAAATGGGGTAAAACTTACTTCTCTGGTAGCACATGAAGTAGAGTCATACTATTTGTGTAATCATACATGTATATAGGATGATGTTTGTCTCAATCTGTTATTTTTTTCCCTTCGCCCCACTCTTCCCACCCCTCATTCCTCTATATGTTCCATCCTTCCTCCATTCTTGCCTCCCTTCCACCCCCCATTATGTATCATCATCCACTTACCAGAGATCATTTGGCCTTTGGATTTTTGGGATTCGCATATTTCACTTAGCATGATATTCTCTAGTTCCATCCATTTACCTGCAAATGCCATAATTTTATTCTTATTTATAGCTGAGTAATATTCCATTGTGTGTATATACCACATTTTCTTTATCCATTCATCTATTGAAGGACATCTAGGTTGGTTCCACAATCTGGCTATTGTGAATTGAGCTGCTATAAACACTGATGTGGCTGTGTCACTGTAGTATGCTGATTTTAATTCCTTTGGGTATAGGCCAAGGAGTGGGATAGCTGGATCAAATGGTGGTTTCATTTCAAGTTTTCTAAGGAATATCCACACTGCTTTCCAGAGTGACTGCACTAATTTGCAACCTCACCAGCAAGGTATGAGTGTTCCTTTTTCCCCACATCCTCTCCAACTCCTATTGTTACTTGTATTCTTGATAATCGTCATTCTAATTGGGGTGAGATGAAATCTTAGGGTAGTTTTGGTTTGCATTTCTCTTATTACTAGAGATGTTGAACACTTTTTCATATATCTGTTGATTGCTTGTAGATCTTCTTCTGTGAAGTGTCTGCTCATTTCCTTAGCCCATTTGTTGATTGGGTTATTTGTATTTTTGGTGTAAAGTTTTTTGAGTTCTTTATAGATTCGGGAGATTAGTGCTCTATCTTAAGTATGTGTGGCAAAGATTTTCTCCCACTCTGTAGGCTCTCTCTTCACATTGCAGATAGTTTCCTTTGCTGAGAGAAAGTTTTATGGTTTGACTCTATCCCAGTTATTGATTCTTGCTTTTATTTCTTGTGCTATGGGAGTCATGTTGAGGAAGTCTGATCCTAAGCTGACATGTTGAAGATCTGGACCTACTTTTTCTTCTATAAGATGCAGAGTCTCTGGTCTGATTCCAAGGTCCTCTATCCATTTTGAGTTGAGTTTTGTGCAGAGTGAGAGATAGGGGTTTAGTTTCATTCTGCTGCATATGGATTTCCAGTTTTATCAGCATCATTTGTTGAAGTGGCTCTCTGTTCTCCATTGTATGTTTTTGGCAACTTTGTCTAGTATGAGAAAATTGTATTTACTTGGGTTTGTGTCCATGTCCTCTATTCTGTACCATTGATCTACCTTTCTATTTTGGTACCTATACCATGCTGTTTTTGTTACTATTGCTTTGTATTACAGTTTGAAGTTCTGGAATTGCAATACCCCCTGCTTCATTCTTCCTGCTAAGGATTGCTTTAGCTATTCTGGGTTTCTTATTCTTTCAGATGAATTTCATGATTGCTTGCTCTATTTCTGTAAGGTACGTCATTGGAATTTTAATTGGAATTGCATTGAATCTGTATGGCACTTTTGTTAGTATGGCCATTTTGACAATATTAATTCTGCCTATCCAAGAACATGGGAGATCTTCCCATCTTCTAAGGTTTTCTTTAACTTCTTTCTTTAGTGTTCTGTAGTTCTCATTGTAGAGGTCTTTCACCTCTTTTGTTAAATTGATTCCCAAGTATTTTATTTTTTTTTTGAGGCTATTGTGAATGGGGTAGTTTTCCTAACTTCTTTTTCTGAAGATTCATCACTTATGTATAAAAATGCATTAGATTTATGAGCATTGATCTTATATCCTGCTACTTTATTGAATTCATTTATGAGTTCTAAAAGTTTTCTGGTGGAATTCCCCGGTTCCCCTAAATATATAATCATGTCATCAGCAAATAGGGATAGTTTGAGTTCTTCTTTTCCTATTCGTATCCCTTTAATTTCTTTGGTTTGTCTAATTGCTCTGGCTAGAGTTTCAAGGACAATGTTGAATAGAAGTGGTGAAAGAGGGCATCCCTGACTTTTTCCAGTTTTTAGGGGGAATGCTTTCAGTTTTTCACCATTTAGAATGATATTGACCATGGGCTTAGCATAGATAGCCTTTACAATGTTAAGGAATGTTCCCACTGTCCCTATTTTTTCTAGTGTTTTGGCATGAAGGGGTGCTATATTTTATCAAATGCTTTTTCTGCATCTATCGCAATAATCATGTGATTCTTGAGTTTAAGTCTGTTGATATGGTGATTTACATTTATTGATTTCCAGATGTTGAACCAAACTTGCATCCCTGGGATAAAACCCACTTGATCATCGCACACTCTCTTTTTAATATGTTTTAGTATGCGATTTGCTAAAATTTTGTTGGGAATTTTTGCATCGATGTTCATTAAGGATATTGGTCTGAAATTCTCTTTCCTCGATGTATCTCTGTCTGGTTTTAGGTATCAGGGTGATATTGGCTTCATAGAATGAATTTGGGAGGGTTCCTTCCTCTTCTATTTCATGAAATACTTTGAGAAGTATTGGAATGAGCTCTTCTTTAAAGGTTTTGTAGAACTTGGTTGAGAATTCATATGGTCCTGGACTTTCCTTTGTTGATATGATTTTGATGACTTCTTCTATTTCATTACTTGAAATTGATATATTCAAAATTGTGTATGTCATCTTCATTCAGTTTAGGTAATTCATATGTCTCTAGAAACCTGTTGATATGTTCGAGATTTTCTATTTTGTTGGAGTAGAGATTTTCAAAATAGCTTCTAATTATGTTTTGTATTTCACTGTATTTCACTTGTGTCTGTGTTGATATTTCCTTGTTCATTCCGAATTTTAGTAATTTGGGTTTTCTCTCTCCTTCTCTTTGTTAGTGTGGCTAAGGGTTTATCAATTTTGTTTATTTTTTCAAAGAACCAACTATTTATTTTGTCAATTTTTTGATTGTTTCTTTTGTTTCAATTTTGTTGATTTCAGGTCTGATTTTAACTATTTCCTGTCTTCTACTACTTTTGGTGTTGCTCTGTTCTTCTTTTTCTAGGGCTTTAAGCTCTAGTGTTAGGTTGTTTATTTGTTGATTTTTTCTTCTTTTATTGAATGCGCTCCATGAAATAAATTTTCCTCCAAGTTCTGCTTTCATAGTGTCCCAGAGATTTTGATATGATGTATCTTTGTTCTCATTTACCTCTAAGAATTTTTTTATTTCCCTCCTGATGTCTTCTGTTATCCATTCATCATACAATAGCGTATTATTTAATCTCCAGGTGTTGGAGTAGTTTCTGTTTTTTATTCTGTCATTTATTTCTAATTTCATTCCATTATGATCTGATAGAATACAAGGTAGTATCTCTATTTTCTTGTACTTGCTACATTAGCTTTGTGGCATAAAGTATGGTCTATTTTAGAAAAGAATAAATGTGCTGCTGAGAAGAAAGTGTAATCGCTTTTTTTGGATGGTATATTCTATAAATGTCCGTTAAATCTAAATTATTGATTGTGTTATTGAGATCTATGGTTTCTTTGTTCAATTTTTGTTTGGAGAATCTGTCCAGTGTTGAGAGAGGTGTGTTAAAATCACCTAGTATTATTGTGTTGTGGTATATTTGATTTCTGGAATTGAGAAGGATTTGTTTGACGTTCATGGATGAGCCACTGTTTGAGGCATATATATTTATGATTGTTATGTCTTGCTGATTTATGCTTCACTTAAGCATTATGAAATGTCCTTCTTCATCCCTTCTAACTTTGTCTTGAAGTCCACATTATCTGATATGAGGATGAATACCCCTGCTTTATTGCTGAGTCCATGTGATGGTATGTTTTTGTCTGTGGGTATCTATTTCTATGGATGAATCTCTTGAAGGCAGCATATTGTTGGATCTTTCTTTTTAATCCAATCTGCCAGTCTATGTCTTTTGATTGATGAGTTCAGGTCATTATCATTCAGGGTTATTATTGAGATGTTATTTGTATTCCTGGTCATTTTGGCTTATTTTTGGTTTTTAACTTGACTTGGTTTCTCTTTATTTGGCTATTCCTTTAGGGTAGTTCCTCCCTTTGCTGATTTACATCATTGTTTTTCATTTCCTCCTCATGGAATATTTTGCTGAGAATGTTCTGTAGTACTGGCTTTCTTTTTGTAAATTCTTTTAACTTTTGTTTATCATGGAAGGATTTTATTTGTCGTTAAATTTGAAAGTAAGTTTTGCTGGGTATCAGATTCTTGGTTGGCATCCATTTTCTTTCAGGGCTTGAAAAATGCTGTTCCAGGCCCTTCTAGCTTTTAGAGTCTGGGTTGGGAAATCTGTTGCTATCTGTAATGGTTTCCACCTGAATGTAATTTGATTTTTTTTTCTCTCACAGCCTTTAAAATTCTATCTTTATTATGTATGTTAGGTATTTTCATTATAGTGTGCCTTGGTGTGGGTCTGTTGTAATTTTGTACATTTGGTGTCCTATAAGCCTCTTGTATTTGATTTTCCATTTCATTCTTCAGATTTGGGAAATTTTCTGATATTATTTCATTGAATAGATTGTTTATTCCTTTGGTTTGTTTCTTTTGCCTTCCCTCAATTCCAATAATTCTTAAATTTGGCCTTTTCTTGATATCCCATAATTCTTGTAGATTCTGTTCATTATTTCTTGCCATCTTCTCTGTTTGTTCAACTTTGTTTTCAAGATTAAATATTTTATCTTCAATGTCTGAGGTTCTGTCTTCCAGGTGTTCTATCCTATTGGCTAAGCTGTCTATGGAGTTTTTAATTTGGTTTGTTTCCTTCATTTCAAGAATTTCTGTTTGTTTTTTTTTTTTTTTCCGGAATCTCTCTCTTTATTGAAATGATCCTTTGCTTCCTACATTTGCTGTTTTAACTATTGATTAGTGTGATCATTCAATATCTGCATTTGTCTCTTATCTCATCCTTTGCTTCTCTGATCATTTTAACTATGTACATTCCGAACTCCCTTTCAGACATTTCTTCTGCCATTGGATTTTATTGATGTAGCATCTAGTTTTGTTTTGGACACTTTCTTCCTTTGTTTTCTCATATTGCTCATGAATCTTCCCCTCTCCTAGTCTTCAGTAGCCTGAAGTCATGGAGGCACTTGATAATGCAGTGACCCAAAAAGTATGCTGCCCCTCTAGGGATGGTGGACTCCAGTGGGGTATATTCCCTGCTATTGGGCAGAGGCACCTCCACGTGTAGACAGATGGTCAACTATAGGGGCAATAGACTGTGGGCTGTGGCCTGGCTGGTCTGGTCCTACTTCCCCGGCAGGGAAGTCTCCATATTTCATTTTAATAGGAAAAAATAATAGCATGTGCCACACATTATTTCATATCAAGTATAATATTTAATTTTTATAACCTTTCTATGAGTTACATTTACACCAACCATTTACACCTGTCATTTTTCATGTACGATGGGGGGATGTGAATCCAGGTTTCTAGGAATACAGTTTCTCCACTTCCCATGGCAAAGGATATTCCCATGGCAAACCATGTTACAAAATAGAGAATAAAGGATAGATAAACATTTTAAAATTATCAATCTAATGTTTCCTAATGAATGATAACAGTTGTTAGTAAAATTTATAAAAGAAATGATTTACTCAAGCCAATTGGATCTAAGCTCAATAGCAATTTTTTTTGCAAAGCTTAAGAGAAAAAAAATTTATTAGTTTCATTTTTACTGCCACCACCAAAAAGGAGAATAAATCTTGTGTGATAAATTTTTGGCATGTATGATACAAATCATATCTTTTTTCTAGGATGCTCCTATTTGATTTGTGGAAATTTTTATGACCCATTTAAACCAGAACAAACATTTTGCTTTCAGAAACAAAGATAGTAGACTGGTATTTAGGAAATAGCATGCTGTTTTTCAAAGCAAAGTTTCTATGTTTTAAGTCTTTGTTTGGATATCAAACTTGGCTCTTCACTGTAGAGAACCAGTTATGTTCTGATTTTCTGTCATCTCCTAGCAAAAGCTGTAGTTCATTATGAATCCAGGAAGCCTTAAATTTCTGTGACCCACGTACACTGAATTGGAACTCATTGGCCCCAACAGTCCTTGACTATAACTATTTGAAACTAGCATTACTTTCCTAGGGCATTGTACAGATACACTATCATTGACTGTGAAAATCCATTAGAGTTGTGATCAAATTTTAGTAGTTTCTCTAATGATGCCTCTGTTGTCACTTAATTGAGGCAGAGAAAAGCCAAGGGCTATTAAAAAAAGAAAACCTCACTGACATCAAAAAGTTGGCACAGTTATGTATTAAGTACTTTGGAGTCCTCTATACATGATACCAACACTTTACAAACTTTAAGATGTAGGAGGAGAAGGGAAGAAATCCCCCTGGAAGCTTCTGCTTCCCCATCCATGTATTGGGTTAATAAAAGTACCTACCTACAACTTACCTACAACAGAGTTCTCACCCCCAGGAGAGAAGGGTATTTTTTTTTTCACTGACATTTTTTAGAAATGTTGGCATATATAATAATAAAAAGCAGAATGACTTTTGTCATTGTTTTCAAATTCTCTATGGCCATGTACCTACTTTCTTTACTGAACTACCAATAAGGATTCATTTCAAAATACTACTACAAGGCAGGCCCAGTGACATTTTCTGAGTTTGAACAATGGTACCAGTAATAGAAGAACATTTTACTTATCAACATTCTGGGAGTCCTGGAAAAGGCAAAATCAGATAGGCAGGATTGCTTCTCAGGAGAAGGTAACTAGATAATGCTTCCCAAGGATTACACAAGACCACAAGGGTCATGTGAGAGGAGCGCTGACTTTGAACACAATGGGGTATAGTCAGTGAGCAGATGGATGCCATTTGTGTGGCATCCCACAGCACTCCCAAGTCTCAGTTAAGTGCTGCACAAAATGTTTGTCTCTTGTAGAATTTTCTCATAGAAATCAATTAGAGGATGTAATTTTACAACCATGGACAATGTGCAGGACCAAGATGGCAGGAAAGGACAAAAGATTAGAGAGCAAAGCACATGAGGAATCAAGGCTAAATGACTGCTTTTAATGTGGCAAATAGCAAGATACTCTCTGATTAGAAAGATAAAATAATATAAAAAGTAATAATTTAACAATAAGGCAAACAAATGGAAATGTGGGCAGGTGAGTTCTGCTTTGTTAATTTCCTTTTTCATACACGTACTTTGAAGCTTGATGCTGGTGGTTCACATGTATGCATACATATGTAAATATATATATATATATATATATATATATATATATATATATACAAATATACACCTAAAAAATCACTGAGAAATTGCTAGAATAAAAACCAGAATGGTTAACCTTCAATTAAGTGGGGAAAAGAAACAAGAAAGGAAACGCAGCATGTGAATAACATAACAGAAAATATTTAAGAGAAAATGCAAAACAAGGTGACAGAGTATTAATGATGAACATCCAGTTGTAACACTAATGTAAATCGTAACACAATAAGTAATTTGAGAATCATATCCCTGAGGGGGAAAAATATAGCAACTTTGTCTATCACTCCATTCTCAGCTTGTAGAATAGTATGATCTAAACCAGGACTCGGTATTTCCTGAATAAATAAAAGGGCTGGGTAGGGCACTTGCCTAGCGTGTGTGAGGCACTGGGTTTGATTCTCAGCACCGCATATAAAGAAGTAAAAAAAGCACAACTAAAAAATATTTTTAAAAAATCCAAACCCTGAGAACATTGTGTAGAGCTATCTACATATGCCTTTTGACCCAGGATTTGCTGGCATTTCATAAAATTTAGTGCATCTTATGAAAGATCAGCCTGGAAGTTTTCTTTCTTGTATTTATCATTTTCATCTTTTGGTACTGAGATTAATCTCATAAATTAAATGTCAGAAAGATTTGCCTCCTTTTCTATTCTCTGAAAATATTTGTGGAAGAACTCAAGTGTTTGTTCCTTGAATATTTAGTAGAGTGCTCTAGTAAAATAATGGGGCGTTGTGTGGACTGTGAAAGTAGATTTGCAAGTAAAATACTCAGTTTATTTAATGATTACATGTCTATATAGGTCTTCTTAAATTGGCATTTAAAATCAACTTCTCACTTATTGTTCCAGGAAATTAGCCATTTCATCTAACCTGTCGAACACAATAGAGATTGCTTTATTCATAAAAGCCTCCTGCATTCTTGTTTCTGCCTTATCTGTCTCCTTTTTCACTTTTAATGTTATTTGGGTTTTTCCTTTTCCTTCTGAGCCATCTTGCCAGAAGTTTGTATGTCCTCTCAACTCCCTGTCCAAGGAAACGACTTCTGGTTTTACTAATTCTCTGCAATTATTTGAGTGCATTTCACTCATTTCTCCTCTTTTATTATTCCATTTCTTCTCCCATTTTTTTTTGTGTGTTCTTAGATCCTTGTCAGTTACTTCCTCTTTTCTAATATAAGCAGGTAAAGCTGTGTATTTCCCTTGAAATACTCTACAGAAAACTCCAACATTTATTTGACAAGGTATTGTGTAAGAAGAATGAAAGATATTTCACCACAATAGAATTTCTAATTTCTATCACTTTAAAGATTAATAAATGGGATTTCATTGTCTTATTCTAGGGTGTTTAGCTTAATTTCACTGTGTTAACACACAATGGTTAGTATTTCTGAGAAATACTTAGAAAATTGTTTTCTGGATAAAGTGAAGGTAAGTGGTCAATTTTCACAAATGCACATTTGAGAAATAGTGCATACTTCATACTTGTTTGAAAGATCCTGTATACTTTTATTAGATCAAGCATATTAGTTTTGCTGTTCATATTTTTGTCTATTCATAAAGTAATAACTTAAAGAGATTGATTAGTGTTAAAATATCTCACTATGATCACACATTTTTTGTTTTCTCATATATACTCTGTCAATTTCTGCTTTCTGTATTAGAAGTTGATTGTAAATTTGAAATTAAAAGTTCTCCTGAATTACAGCTTTTCAAATTTGTATTTAATGGCCTTTAATACCTAATATTAATTTTTAGAACTCATTCCCTACATTTCTTTAAAAAGAAACCCTGCCATGTTTTTGTTTTTAAAGACATTAAGTGAAAATTATTAATTTAGAAAATGTCTTTGAGAAAAATAAAATTAAAATATCCCAACATGCAGAAATTAAACTTTAATATGTTTCCTTCCAATCTCCTGTTCATATTCCATAGTATATGTGCATTTATAAAATTTATATATAATATGCATAATTTCCACATGTAGTACATATAATTTTTATATAGGAAAATGTAATATATACACATACAGATAATTATCAACCAAAACAATATCAGACCATATTTAGTATTTTGCACCTGCCTTTTTTCACTTAAAAACTTCCACCTTACTGTCTTTATTTCCATGATTTCTCTGGTTCAAAAATCACCAAGTAATCCAGGTTCACACACTGTATCTAGTTGTATATATCATAAGAGAGATAGAATGAGTGAATAATATAGTAGATCTTAATGTATCTATCACTCTACTTCAAAAGAGTATATCAGAAGAAAATTTTAAAACATTCATCCAGATGAAGATGAAAAACAAATCACAAAATGATATTTGAGTTCCCCACTGCACTAGATCTTTGCAAAGAAAAGTTTTCTAAATTAAGGGAAGTATATGGAAACTTGGAAGCTGCCATGACTTGAATATAACTTCTTAATGTTACCCAGTCACATCTCTAATTGTAACCTTGGGAATGAATTGTTCTATATGCTCCTTGCTATTAAAAGTTTGGGTCTTAAACAACTTCCAGAGACTCATGTTTAAAGTGTTGGTTTGCAGGATGGTGCAATTGGGAGATAGTGGACTTTTAAGAGGTGGAACTTAATGGGAGATCTTTACATCATTGAAAGTGTGCCCTTGAAAGGAATTTGGGACCTTGACCCCTTCCTTGCTCTCTTTTTTGCCTCATGGTCATTAGGCGAATGGTCTTGTCTGACCTCTACTTCCATCATGAGTTGCTGCCCCTACCAAAGGCCTAAAAGCAATGGAGCTAACTGATCAGGAACAGGAAACCCCAAAACTTTGAGCCAAAATAAGTCTTTTATCTTTAGAAAGTGAGTAGCTTATTTTTATCATAGTGGCAGAAAGTCAACTAACATGATCCTCAATTTACTTACCATTCCCTTGTGACATTTCTGATATTTCTCACCAGCCCAAAGTAATACTGTCTAACATCATTTGAAACTTGTGCTCTTGGAAAATAGAATGTATCTAAGATTTTTTTAAAATAATGTTTATCTTTGCACTCCCCCACACAGTTGGATGTTGCAAAAAATTCTATTCAGAAGCTCTAATTCATTTTTAATTCTGAGGTCAGAGGTTTTGTTTCTACACTACTGAGATGTACCTAAGACAGTGGTTTCCAAAGCCTGTTTTTCATGAGATGAGAAGTAAACAGAATATCAGAAGAATTGGGCTAGGGGAAAATCCTATTATTAAAAAATTCCCCTCAGGAAAAAAAAAATTAACTGAAGAAAACTTTGTTGGAGGCTATACCATGCGGACAGCGCTGGGATGGCACTTGGCAGCCAGCCAGAGGTTGCTTTGATCACATCAGCGGTGAGGAGGTTGATTGGCATAAGCACACCCAGGTGATTTGTCATTGGCCTTATCCAATTAAGTCCACGCACACAATGTGTGCACAGGTGCTCCTGCTCCTGCCTGCTCATTTTGACCTTTACCATGATTGGGCAGCTAACTCTCGCCTAATCTTTGCATAATTGGCGTCAGCCCTACACTTCGCCTCCTGGAGGGGATATAAGCCGGCTCTCCTCTAGCGATGGAAAGGTGTTTTTAGAGGTTCGAGGTTGGAGGTTGGAGGTTCCAGGTTCGAGGTTCCAGTTCCCGGGTTTCCTGTCCGAATTCAAGAGCCTCGCTACTCTTTTGTCTCCTGCGCTAAATTGACTCCGCTGGACCGCGTCAAACTTTACTTTTAGCCTGCTCCTGAATCCAAGTACTTCCCTGTCCAATTTACGCCCATCACCCTGACTCCATTTCAAATTCTGGCAAACTCTTCTGAAGCCCTACCAACACTTGCACAGGGGTCCCTGCTCACAGGTTTAACATTTTCCCTGAACCTCTTCCCTTTCCCTAATTTACTGAAACTAGCCTTTAAAGAGACCAGAAAAGACCATTTTTTTTTCTTTCAGTCAGCCTGAATCTGGAACTAACAAATTGGGTCTACAAATTCATATTCTTCATTAACTCATTCAAAACTCTATTTCATTGACTAAATCAAATATTTCTCTTAGAGCAATTTGGAAAAACCTTAACAAATGGAGAAATGAGTTCTGTGAGTAGATGGAAATTCTCCCTAAATTCACCTATAGTTTTACTGCAATGTGTGCCAAAATCCTAGTAACTTTTCTTTGCAGAAATCAACAAGATAGTCCTAAATTTTATGTGGCAATGTACAGGGCCTAGAATATTCAAAACGTTTTTTGAAAGAATAACAATGTTGGAGGACTTATGCCATCCGATTTCCAAACTTACTATAAAGACATAAAAACAAAGAAAGCTTGAGGTTGATAAAAGGATAAACATACATCAAATGAAAGAGACTTTCATGTTCAGAGATAAAATGAACACTCAGAGGTTCAAACAAAGAAAAAAGACAGAATCTGATGGCATGTTTTGATGCCACAGAACCAGACATGTTTTAAAACATCCTTATACTGCCCAGTTTTGTGAGCCAGTTTATTCCCTATTCATTTAAACTATCTCAATTCTGGGTTCTATCAAGAAAACAAGAAAAATATTCATGGTCATTCAAAAGTCTTTGTGCTGTGTTACCAAATCTAAGTAACTTCTCGCCTTTGTGGGTAACAGACCAGTTGTTCCCCACACTCCTGACAGGCTTGTTCCCTGAGAGATGTGTGTATGTGTCTCTTAAAGACTTGCTGATTCCTATACCTAAATATTTCTGTCTAAACCATAGACTCTTTAATGATTCCTCAAATTTTACGATATTGCTTATTCTCTTATATTGTCTGTGCACCATGAAGTATTATATTTTGGACCTTAAATGATTCCCAAAGTTCCTTGTGTTAAAGACTTCATTCCCAGTCTGGTGCTATTGGGAGGTGGTAGAATCTGAGACGCAAAGCCTTTGAGAAGTCCTTATGTCATTGAGGTGGTGTCCCTAAAGAGGATTATGGGAATCTGGCCCCTTCCTTTTTACTTTCCTCACTCCCGAGCTCATAATGTGAGTGGTTTTTTGTTCTACTTGCTCCTGCCATGGCCCAAAGCAATGGTGCCAAATGATTGTGGACTGTCACCTCCAAAAACTCTGAGCCAAAATGAACCTTTTCTCTTTATAATTTTCTTATCTCAAGCATTTTACTATAGTAACAGAAAACTGACTAACAAGAAAATATAGAAATGAGAAAAAACATTTAGGAAATCAGAATGGGGGAAGAAATCAGAGGTGAAGCAGAGTATGATCACCAGGTTTGCTAATGTACTTAGTTTTTCTCAAAATATCCTTAAAACCTAGGTGTCCTCTTGAGAACTATCATTGGAAACCTGTGGAATATGACTCAAGACAGTCTGCTTGCCAGCAGCTGCAATGTTCACAAGATATTTTAAATTTTCTCCCTGTATTAAACAATGCACTAAAACCCATCAATTGGGTACATGTTACAAAGTCATACTCATGCAACCCTGTCATGGGATGACTTTGTAGAAGGAAGAAGGATGTCGACAAGAACCCTCAGAAGCTAAATAAAGAGAAGGGGGAGAATGAGGAGAGGATCTCAAAGACAAACTGGACCTACTTAGTTAGTTGGTCCAGGACAAGCCTAAACAGGGCTTGATCACTCCATTCCCCTAAACTCTCCACCATCTGCTCCTTCCCTCCTTACCCCATTATTTGCTCTGCCTCTATCTTGTACAACCATGTGCACCCTAATGTTTTGGTCTACAACAGATAGTATATGTGATGGTAATACCGTAATTTTAAGAGGAAGTTGGAAATTTCCTGTTGCTTAGGGGCACTCTAGCCATGCTAATGCCATAGCACAACACATTACTCACATATTCATGGTGTAGCTGCTGTAAAAAAACCAACTGTGCTGCCAATCATATGGAAGTATAACAATATAATTATGTACAGTACATAATACTTGATAATTATGATAAATTACTATGATACTGGGTTATGTATTTACTATAATTTTTATTACTATTTTGGAGTCTACTTCTTTTACTTATTAAAAAAATTACCATAAAACTAGTCATGATACACAAATCTCATGTTTACTGGGTCTCTTGATTGCATCAAGAAGCCATGTCAAAAACCAGGTGCCATGGTGCACACCTGTAATCCCAATGATTAGAGAGACTGAGACAGGAGGATCACAAGTTTCTGGCCAATCTCAGTAACTTAGCAAATAAATAAATGAAAAAGAACAATGTCAAGGAGTTGACTATACCATCTAGGTTATTGTAAATACACTCATTCTATGATTTCACAAAACAACAAATCAACCTGGAATCCATTTCTCAGTATCCTTGTCATTGTACAACACACTATTATACTTAAATTGTATTTCTTAATTGTCATATGATGATATTTGGCTATCTTCCTTCAAAGAAATAAATTATAATATACATGACTAGTTTTCCATTGAAGTATACTCTTCCAGATAAATTTTTGGAAAAAGAACCATATTGTTAGTTAAAATACGGAAAAATTTTTAAATTGAATGATAGGAAGCATGGTTTAAATTTTCACTATTATTTTACACGTGTATGTGTGCTTTCAAATAATGATGTTTCTTCTTGCTGAATATCTTAAGTCGCCAATGCATTTTTGTTGACTGACAAACAACAAAGAATGAAGGAATGAATAATTAAAGATTACGCTATTATGGAAATTCTATTAGCTAGCTTTCAATCACTATAAAAGTATCTGAGATAAGCAAGTTATAAAAAAGGAAGTTTATTTTGGCAGGTTTCAGTACGTCATTGGTTAGACCTGTTGCTTTGGGCCTGTGATGAGGCAACACATCATGGTGAGAGTACATGGTAGAGCAAAACTGCTTAACTCGTGACCAGCAAGCAAGAGTGAGAAGGGATTCAAAGTCCCACAATCCCCCTCAAGAGCACTTCCCCTGTTCCCTAAAGACAACCCACTAAGTCCTACCTCTTAAAGGTTCTACCACCTCCCTATCTTGCCACCATGGATACCAAGCCTTTTCCTCATGGGCTTTTGGAGTACATTCAGATCCAAAGTAAAGCAGTGGGTTTCCAGGAAAAATTAGATCTTGAACTTGTTTATCAATCAAGAGAATGACTGGAATTACTTGAAAGAAGTATATGGACTGGGAAGGGCCCCTGTTTGGTAAGAATCATGAGCAGAAAAGCAGGATAGCTTAAACCAGCAGGTTATCTTGGTAGAACACCGAAGGAGACCATCATAAGGGTTATGGGGAACATGGGATGTGTGGAAATTCCTCACAACTGGGCTGAGGAATTTGTAGATGTTTAAGGAAAATGAGAGTAAAATCATTCTATTAACAGAGAAGATTCATCTCACCAAAAATAAGTATGAAAGCAATTTTTCAGCTGTGAATCAGGAGCATTGGCATTACCTAGGAGGTTGTTAGAAATGTCATTCTGGGACCCTGCTCCATACCTAATGAATCAGAAATTCTGGTGTGCATTGAGTTTTTTGTGTTTTAACAAGCCCTCTGAGTATTCTGATGAATACTGAAGTCCAAGACACACTATTTTTAAGTATTTATCTTGATCACTACCTACCAAATGTCAAGTATTAGGTGCTCATAATATCTGTGAATTATGTGAATTATGAATAAACCAAAGAATAAGGATAAATTCATGTAGAAAATGACACAACACACGTGAGACAATTACATATTTTTTATTGGAAACACTGTAGACATCAATCTTCTAAAAATTCATGAAACCTTTATGTCGAAGGAAGACACCTTATAATGCAATGTGGAAAATACAAGATATGTAAAGTGTATTCTCTATTATGGAGGAATTTGGATGTAATCAAGAAAATATAAGGCATTTCAAAAAATGCATAACCCAGTGGGGGAGCTTATGATAATATCAGATAACTGGTATGGATGATAGGCTTTATACGCTACTTGCTAGCCTTATTTAAAAGTTTCAGTTGAATAAACTATAGAATAATCAGCCTTTTCACTGATGGGCCAAAAGACTTAACAAGAATAATTTAAGGAGGAAAAGTTTATTTTGGGGCTCTTGGTTTCAGAGGTCTCAGTTCAGAGACAGCTGACTCCATTCCTCAGAGCTTGAGGTGAAGCAGAACATTGTGACAGAAGGGTGTTGTGTGTCAGGGTCTTAAGCCCCCTTGCTCTTCTCGACCAGTGACAAGGGAAAGGGACAACAAGGTCAGACCAGGAAAGGTAGGGCCGACTGACCTCCCGCACCCAGCCCTCCGGGTGGAGGACAATCAGATGCGTCAGGGAGACCAGTCACAGCAGGAACTCGTTTATTGAGGAAGTCACACAGCTTGTATGTAGGGTGGAGGCTAGGCGGGAACCAATCAGCTTAAAGGTCAGCAAGGCATGGGGGATTCCCGCAGGCGAGAGTCCCATAGGACTATATGGCAAGCATGAGCTGAACACATTCGCAGAACTGTTGTTAACCAATCCCTGATGGTGGTCCAATTTATCGTCATTAACCTTTGATACTGCCTTTGAGGCCTTTATCTTGCTCACTCGCCAGGGAGTAAGGAGTCAGCCTGAGTTAGTTAATGTGTCATTAGTCCCAACAGTTGTGGAGGAAAGTGATTTAGGACAATGCACCAGGAAGAAGAGACACTTCTTATCACTGGCAAAATATGTACCCCAAAGGCACACTCCTAATGACCCACCTCCTTCATATCCACCCTACCTGCCTTAAGTTACCACCCAGTTAATTCCTACGAGGGCATTGATGCACTGATTAGGTTAATGCTCTCATAACCCACTCATTTCACCTGCAAGCTTTCCTGCATTGTCTCACACATGAGCTTTTGGAAAATACCTCATAGCTAAACCATCACACTTATAATGGGAAAACTTTAGGGTAAAGGAAAGAAGGGTAAATATGAGGAAGGAGCTATACATGTAAGGAAGAAATACATGTGAGAAGAAATGCTGAATGAAGGAAGCAGAGCATAGAAAATAGTAACAACAAATCTGGTCTGAGTTTGTGAAACTACAGACGTGCCAGTCCAGTGAGAGTGCAAGGTCTAGGTAAGGAAAAGATCGTAAAGTGACACATAATGTTGGGATCACATAGGTAAGAGAGCCCTGAATGGAGGATGAAAAAGTTCCTAGCTGATCCTTCCTACTCATTGGAAGTATCAACAAATTGGAAAAGGAAGTAAAATCATGAAAGCATGATTTTTGTCATTTACATCTTAAAATGTTTGTTTGCATTTTAGCTAAAGGCATAGTAGTCTTAGATTCCATATGCATCCTGTCCTACGTCCAAGACATGATTTTGCAAGTATAATAGGAGTAATCTATTTCAGTTGAATTCTATTACTATTCTTATTTCAAATTAAACATCACTTGCTGGTGGTCTTCATGTACTTAAGCCTTGTTTCTTTGCCCAGTAAGCTCGATGCCTGGAAATTAACTGTCGGAAAAGCACACATGTACCAGCCACGTTTAGTACCCATAAGGAAACTTCTCTAAATTCTCGGGGGTGGGAGAAGGGTGAGGAATCTCTTTACAGGATTGAATGTTCCTTCTCATACTCTTCTCTTTTTACAGATCCAATTGTAGTATATAAGGTTTCTTATATATAATGCAAGTAATGCCAGAAAGAAAGTTAAAAGTAATTCACACTTCATTTAAACTCAGATTGGGATTTACCCAAGCTTTACAGATGATAATTTATCTTCAATGATTCACTAATCCAGTCCCACAAGCATTCAGTTATTTTTGATATTATAAATAAAGCCTGAAAGAGAGGATTCAGAAGCACAAATCCACTCTGAGCACTTGCTAACTTAAAAAAATAAAACAGTGACATCTGCTGAATGAAGAAAAACTATTTTTAAGTGATTCCATTGTTGTAGAAGGAAGCAACAGGATGACAGTTAATTCTTTGGGAATCTACTTGATGCTTTTTCCAGTAAATTCTAAGATTGTGGAGAAAATTCAGTTTTATGAAGAGTCACAGAGATTTGTGGAACAACCTGATGCCACTACCAGCAAGCAAGGTGATGTGTGCAGAACATTGGGGACCTTCAAATCAATGGCAGGTTACACCCCAAAAGCAGGCATCTAGCAATGGTTTTAAGAGCCAGTTTACACTGGGCATTTACAGTGTGCCAGGCTCTATACTAACGAGCTTGCAAACATATCTTTTTAAAATCCTCACTGCAACCCTGAGTTATAATCTGTGACCACTTTAAGAGGAAACTGAACTACTGAGCAGTAGCATTAAGGTGACCCAGCAAGGACAGAGATAGAACTTGGACCAGTCCTGTTCATCAAAAAGGTGTGATTTTTTGGGGGGGGAGGAGGCACCAGGGATTGAACTCAAGGGCACTCAACCACTGAGCCACATCCCCAGCTCTATTTTGTATTTTACTTAGAGACAGGGTCACACCGAATTGCTTAGCATCTCGCTTTTGCTGAGGTTGACTTTGAACTTGAAATCCTGCTGCCTCAGCCTCTGAGTCACTGGGATTATAGGCATGTACCACTGTGCCAGGCAAGGTGTAATGCAGCATAAAGCATACTTCCACCACTTCTTCCACTTCCGGATAAATGACATGCAGTCACTTACTCAAATTTCTCTATTTTATTAAAAAAAATACATTATACCAAGATAGTATTTATATTTCAAACAACTTGTCCATAATATTAGAGGAAAATCATTCCAAAAGAAATCCTATTTCTACTGCCATAGTTTGTCCCCCAAACATCCATGTGTTAAATACTTGTTCCCCAGGATGATGCTATTGGGAGGTGGAAAAGCCTTTAGGAAGTAGGACCTAGTGGGAGGTCTATAAATCACTGGGGCAAGGCCTTGAAGGGAACGGTGGGACCCTGGCATGGTCTTCTTCCTATTTGCATCATGAGGTGAGTAGTTTTCCCCACCACATAATCCCTACCATTGCCCTCTGGCACCCCCACCAGAGGCCAAAAGTGATGGTCAGCCTGGTCTTGGACTAGAACCTCTAGAACTGCCCGTTAACTAAACCTCTACTATTTATAAGTTAATTATTTTAGGTATTTTGTTATAGTGATGGAAAGCCAACTAAGGCATCATTCTAACAACTATTTTTCTTGTCCCGGAATAGGCATGATGTTATCAATAAGATTTCCACTGAAGCAAACGGGAGCCTTAGTTCTGGTCAGAATCCAAATCACTGACTCTTCAATCTAGGAACAGATGTTCCAACTGCTAAAAATAAAAGCTATCTACTAGTGAAACACAAATTAAAAGTGAAATGGATAAAAAAATAAATAAAAGTCATGACACAATTTAGTAAGGTAGTCAATTCCTTAATTGTTTGAAAGTATGATAAATTTACCCAGTCAAAAGAGTGGCAAACTAATTCATGTTTATTTTCTGTTCAACTTTTCTTTACAATGAATTTTTTTCAAATTTTTGTTTCATACATCTATTAGTCCTACATCACAGATTTAACCTATAGGCATATTTTAACCTGTTTTTAAAACTCGTCTATGGTTTCCTAGTTAATCTTTTACATCATCCAAACTCAGAAATAATCAGACATCACTCTTATTTCTTTCTCTCATAGGTGTTGAAAAATTGCCACTTGCCTAAGTGGATATCTTGTCTATTTACAAGTGCTCTTTAATGATTCTAAAATAAAATGTATGGTTAGCATGATACACATTTTTTCGATTAAATAATAGTATTACTTATAGTGACAAAACTTACCTCTGAAACAAAGGAATTTAGTTGAGGGACCATCTTTTAAGGAATAGTTTTATCTAGTATATTAAGTTATTGGAAGAAAAAAATTAAAGTTTCAGAAAAATTCTTCAAAAATTTTAATACTAAAAATTATTTTTTGCATAATCAAACCAAGATAGTACTAAATTTGTTTTTTCTCATTGTTAAATGATGAATTCAAATTTCTGGAGATTTCTGTGTTAGACTAAAGAGATAGCTTTTTTTCCTAAAACTGTCCATGAACAGTATACAATTTGGATTAAAAGGTTTAATGTTTTATGCTAGATGTTTCAGTTTTCATTCATACTTGACCTAATTTATAAGACTTTAAAAGAACAGCTCATATAAGCAGTCAGATCCAATGCTTCCAACATCATACATATTAGAATTTTAAAATGTATTGTTTCAGGAAAAAAAAAATGTCACATGCTTGACATAACAAAATAGAAATAAAACATTTATTCAAGCACTATTGAATACCACCCACTAGGCAGTTAATATCATGAGAATTGTATTAATAATTCCAAGACTTTACTATTAAAATAATTTCCAGATTTATTTTTATAAATTTTTTTCTCAAAATATTATTTATGTTCCTTCCAGGTATTTTGAAAAATATGCATAAGCAAGCACACACACTTAAAATTTAGCCATATTTTCCCACCAAAAAGAAATCATTATTATATCCTAATTTTGTGATTCTCCATGTATATGCATATTAAATCACTTTATAAAACTGTTTGTGCTATACATCCTATTTGTAACCTGGTTTGGTTTTTATTTATGAACTTTTCTCCAAATCATTTTATATTCTCCCACAGTGCTATTAAGAGGGCCCATAATTTATTTAATAATTAATCAGTCAGCTGGATATTTAGATATATCGGTATATGGATGAATGGATGGATGGATAGATTAGAAAGATAAATGATAGATAGTGGATAGAGAGTCAAAAGTTGCCTATATGTCTATACAATATGACTTCAGTAAAGCTGAAATTGTACAAGATATTAAGTAGAGCAAATTGTTTTCTACTGCTGTTGCCAAGATTATTTGACAAATGTTAACTGTACTTTCTCCATCATATGAAACTGACATTCTTTTAAAAAATATTTTCCTTACTAGCATTTTGATTAAATGGACTTTCATTAATGAACCATAACAGGTATAAACCTGCAGTTCCCAACTCTGTGATAGTAATCTGATTCTGTACATTGTTTCTTGACATCTGTACTTCCTATGATAGACTGTTCATCTAGGTATTACTGACATTGGACTTTGACCAATGGAATGTAGTGTGCTTATTTGCCATATTTGAGCAGAAGCTTTATATCAGAATTTGACAGGGGAAGCAGTGTTCTATAAAAGTCAAAACAGCAAATTTTTTACCTACATGGGTCACAATTGTTTTGTCACAGTTGCTCAATTTTGCCATGGTAGCACACACTAAATAAATATCATAGGTAATACAAAAATGGAGGGTGACATGGCTATATTCTGATAAAATTTTATTTACAAAAATAAATAGCAGGTTGAATTTGGCATGAGGGACATGTTTGCTGACTCAGTTGACATTACATGATTCAGTTTTTTGATTCCTTATATTCTGTCTTTCTCCATGGGAAAAGTACACTTGTGATAAAAACTAGCCTGTTAACATGGATCCTGAAAAGAAATGATATGGACATGACTTCCGAGGAGCCAAGCAGATCTGAGCAGGGCCACTACCCTAATGTAATAAGAGCCATATGTAAATGTAGTGAAGATTTTGGGATTGTTTGCTATACAACAAAAGTCAATAAATACTTCAGTTTTTATCCTTGCTTTCTGCATGAATGCATAAATACATTCTCATCTTCACAGACTTTCAGCCTATCTCTTTTTGAGGCCCTTCTGAGGTACCTGCCTTCACAAAGGTTTGATGCGACACTATATTCTCTGAACTGCAACATATATTTCTTGCTCTCTGCATCAGCTTTTTCTGACATCAGTGTGAGAGATTTTATACCCATTGGGGTAATTCATGACTAGTGATAATAGGAGCTGGTGGATGAATGCCATTCTCTCTTCAATCTCTCAGGGAGATAATTCTGAAGCCCATTCTACTTGATTTCTCGGACCATCACAAAAGGATTAAAACCCAGGTTGCCCATCCATGCTGAGAGGTAAATCCCTCGACAGCCCTGGGACCACTTCACAAATAAACTACCTCAATATAGGACTTTATGGCGGATTCTGCTTCTAGGAGAGTCAAGGTCAAAATATACATAAATTATTAGGAAATTATTCCACATGGTTTTAGAAAGAGCTTTTTTCTCATCCTTAAAATTATTCAAGATAAGAGGAAAGCAGTTAAAGAAACATATACTTTGAAAAATCAGTTTGGACAGAAGGTTGACAGATCTTGAGGGGGCTATTGATGAGACTTTCAAGACTAATAAAGGGATAATCATGGGAAGCTAATGTTTATTCCATCTCTCTCACACCAATATGTTGGGTGTGTGTGGTGGTTGGAGAGAGAAAAAAACCTGTCTTCAGTCTGTGACTCTTTAGACCAGGTGACATTGTGCTGTGGTGAACAATGCTCAAGGAGCCACATCAAAGAAGTTTCATCTGACATAAAACCTAATTTAAACCACAAGAACCTGGACTCTAAGTCAAGTCGGAAATGGGATGTAACTTTGGAGATCTTGGGAAAAACAAATATATTTTGCATGTGTGAGAATCATGAGTCATTAGGGTCTGGGAAGTAGGTGATCCGCCAATATCCCAAACTCCCAGTATTCATGCACTGCATAGTTCTCTTGCACAATGATTTGGATTTGACCTGTGTGACCCATAGAATATACTGGAAGTGACACTATATGGCATCTGAGCTAGTTGATAAAAAGAGTACAGCTTCTACCTTGGTCTATTAGAATATTTACTCTGAGTCCTTGTGATGGGCTGACAGATCTTACTCCATGAGAATGTTATAGGCCGGACTCTAAGTAAAAAGACTAAACAGACTCTATTTTGCTCTGAGACTCCATGTTATGTAGGAAATAAGCTTCTCCCATGGGAACGCCCCGCCTCTGTACTATCATCAGTTACTTAGGGTGACATGTTTAACAATACAGAATGACAATTCCTATGAAAAGAAAAATTGCTCTCTTTTGATTCCTATTGCTCCTAAACAATGTACCATGTGAACAGTGATTGTGTGGATGTTAGTAACCATTCTTTAGTTTGTACCTAGGTAAGGGTCATTTTGACCCACTTCCCCCTCTGTCGATGATCTCATGATGTTAATGTGTAATTTCGAATCACAGCAATAGACACTTATGATTGATGTGATTTTTGGTATAAGAACTCCTACAACCGTATGGTCAGGTTGTTCTCCCAATAGCCATTTTTTGGAGTATTGTGTGAGACAGTCAGCCAGCCGGCTTAATAAAGACTCTCAAATTTGGACTTCTCAGTGGTGATCGGTCTGTTCTTAAGTTGCGCCCCATAACATCCTAAGCTACCAGATAACAAGTCTAATTACCCTCCTGGAGAGATTATACAAGGAGGCCCTTAAACTACCTGAAATAAATCAGGCCATCTGGAACATTCCAGAACAAGCACCAGATGAACATCACTGAATGAGGGCTCCCATTCAGGGCATGTGTACCACTCCCATAATGAAATTAATTACATTTTCCCCTAAGGTTTAAAAACCAAAAAGCACATTTTGTTCTTCAAAAACCAGGGAAAATCTGAATAGACCCTCTAGCTTCACCTACTTATAGTTATTCATTTTTCTCACTGATTTCAGAAGTCTCTTAACTAAAATAAAGTAATAGACCACACAACTACCTTCACTATACATAGTACCTCTGATGAACGGTCACCTTGGTAATGGCTGTTTCAGTGCTTTCTTAGGGAATTGAGAATAGACTTTTCTAGTTCAGTCTGATTGAAGTGACCAATCCCCTCATTGAGCCTGCACAAGTATCTCATGGGTGTCCTTTTGATGTAAGAGAGGCAAAACTCTACCCAGGGATCATGCTAATGCCACCATTTTCTGAGTATGCCTCTTATGAAGAGCTGTGAAGTCTGATTACACATGGGCAGACCACCAGTGACTCACTCACCTTTCCTCACCTCCAACCATTTTTCTCCATGCCTCAGACCAACCTGTTTCTTCATCCCACAAATACCTGTAACCCTATCCTTGGGGAGATGGATTTAAGTTGGGGAGCTCCCCTCCCCTCTCACATTTGGTCACCTTATGAATAAGTTCTGCAAAATTTGCTGCTTTAGTGTTTGGCGGTGGACAAAGTATGCCCAGTTTAGCAACATGGAGACTTGTCTAGTACACGCTGACCAAATTCCTGACCCACAAAACCATGATATATAATCAAATGGTTTTGTTTTTAAGTCACTGGATTTTGGAGCTGTTTTCTAGGCAGCAGTAGATAACTGGAACACAGTTTGGTTCTGGATAGTTGAGTAGCCATTACAAAACCCAAAACGTGGCACATGGGTTGGGGATTAGGGAGCAGCTTAGCAGTTTAAGGGAGGCTGCTTGAAGAACTTTGAGGGAGTCAGGGAATTTGTGATTGGCCTGGTGAAACAGTTTACAAAACAATCACCTGCAGCAATGTGGACAAAAGTAAGGATACGAAATGACAATGTGAATCACTGCAAAATCCCATAGCAGTCCCTGAAATGTACAAGTCAGTTGGCATGTGGAGAAGCACTGTGGGCACAGGAACTAACCCATCGATCAACGCTGTCCCTTCCCTCCACACACCCTCCTTCACAACCTCTGCTGCAGCTTCGAAAACTAAGGAATAACATTTTCTCTGACCATGTTAAGCACAATCCTGAAGCTTGAGACTCAGCGATGGGAATCACTAAACCCTGGAGATTATCGGGCTAAGTGAAATAAACCAATCCCAAAACACCAATGATCAAATGTTCTCTCTGATATGTGGAGGCTAACACACAGGAAGGGTTGGGGGAAATAGAAGTTCAGTGGGTTAGACAAAAGGAGAATGAAGGGAAGAGAGGAGGGTAGGAATGGGAAAGACCGTGAAATGAATCTGACATAACTTTCCTGTGTTCATATATGAATACACCACAGTGAATCTCCAGATCATGTGCAACCACAACAATGGGACCCTAATTAGAATAAGTTATACTCCATGTATTTATAATATGTCAAAATACACTCTACTGTCTTGTATATCTAAAAAGAACAAATAAAATAAAAATAAATAAAAACCAAAATCAAGAACTGCAGTGGAGAACCTGGCTATACCATGTGCTTCCAAGTTTCAAATTATACTTTATGCTGCCAGTTTTGTTTCAAGTGTATTAGAAAAAAATATACAAATGTAATTGATAATCCTTGGCTAAGAAAAATTTTTCTGAGCCCAACATGAAGGCAAACTTCATCTGGGAAAGAATGGAGAGAAATGACTACATAAAAAATTAAATTTGTAGGGCAAATAACCCCAAGCAAAAAATATGAGACCTACGAAACTCAAGAGAAATATTTGTAATATATGTGATGAAGGAATAATGTATTTGACTTATAAAAACATCTTACAAATCAGTTACAAACTTATAAACACTGTAAAGAAAAACAGGAAAACAAACAATGATCAATCAACTCCATCATTAATTAAGGACATACAATTTAAAAAGTAAATGAGATGCTATTCACCTGTCTAAAATTGTCAAATGTTTAAAGATTCATAATATCTTTAGTTCAGTGGTTGTGAGAAAATGAACTTATTCATAAACTTAATGGAAATGTAAATGGCTATAATCTTCCTTAGCAGCAAAAGAGTAGTAAGAATTGGAATGATATAAATATATCATTTGCCTTGAAATACTACTTCTGGGGGACTTTCTTCGAGTAATAATGGGAAAATGCATAGAAATATAAATAGAAGTATATGTGATATCAAATGGTTTACAACAGCTTCAGATTGGAAAATTTAAATGGTTCTCAAGGTGTGAGTGTGATGGCAAAGCAGCACTGACCTTGTGATTTGGGTTCACGGGCAGGGTGTGGGCAGAGACAGAGGATTAGGATTGACCCTCACTTGATCTGCTACCTACTTTGGCATTACTTGTGTGCTTTACAACAAACTTATATTTACTTTTAAACCCTAAAGTCCTTAAAGATATTTCTATTTAACCAGCCACAGGGAGGAAGGAAGGAAAAATGGGATTACTGGGAAAATAAATTGAATAAGTTATATTGTTATGGCGCTGGGGTTGTGGCTCAGTGGTAGAGTGCTTGCCTGGTATGTGTGAGGCACTGGGTTCGATTCTCAGCACCACATATAAATAAATGAATAAAATAAAGGTCTATCAACATCTAAAAAATTTTTTAAGTTATATTGTTGTTTACAGTTACAAGAATTATAAAAAAATCTCTTATGTATTATAATGCACCAAAAAAAAAATGAAAATATTTTTATTTAATAAAACTAGAAGTTGAAAGCAGAATTCTTCTTAGACTGATTCTTTTTATACAGGATGGAGAAAATACATTTTTAAACCACTTTTAGGTCCAATGAAGCTAAAAAAGCACAATTCCAGATTGTAGAGGCCAATGTATGCAATCAATAATTGAAGAAATTCATATCTACATTTTGGTCATGAAAAAAATCAGAGTATAAAAGTAATCTATTCAAAGGAAGTCAAATACTTTAAATAATTTTTAAACTGTGATTATAGGCTCATATTTTTGCATATACAGGTTTAAATTTTAACTCACTTTTTATTTATTTCAATATATACTTTTTATTGAAATAAAAAATACATAACAAAAAATTTACCATTTCCATCTTTTTTAAGGACTCAGTCCTGTCAATAATACTCACACATTGTGCAACCAATCTCCAGAACTTTTTCATTTTGCAAAACTGAAACTCATACCCCTTAAACAGCTCTCCATTTCCCCCTCCCACCTACTCCTAGTACTACCATCTACTTTCTGTTTCTGTGAAACCGACTACTCTTGATTTCTTATGTAAGTGGAAGGATACGGTATTTGCCCTTTCGTGACAGGTTTATTGTGCTTAGTATAATGTCCTCATTGTTCATCCATGTGGTAGTACTTAACAGCATTTCCTTCCTTTTTAAAGCTGAAATTATCACATTGTATGTATTTTTATTTATTTATTTATTTATTTATTTTGGTTGTGAGTTGACATAATACCTTTATCTTTATGTGGTGCTGAGGATCGAACCCAGGGCCTCACAAGTGCAAGACGGGCACACCACCACTGAGCCACAACCCCAGCCCCATAGGTTGCTTTTTCATTCTGTTGATTGTGTCCTTTGATTTTTCAGAAGTTTGTAAGTTAAGCCAGGTGCAGTGGCACAAGCCTGAAGCCCCAGCAACTCAAAAGGCTGAGGCAGGAGGATCACAAATTCAAGGGCAGTCTCAGCAATTTAGCAAGGCCCCAAGAAACTTAGCGAGAATTGTCTCAAAATAGGAAGGCCTGGAGATGTAGCACAGTGGTTAAGCACCCCTGAGTTCAATCACCACGACCAAATAAAACAAAAAAAAAAGGGGGAAGGTTTAAGTGTAGAGTAGTTGTCATTTATCTATTTTTATTTTTGTTTCCTGCGTTTAGTTCCAAGCACAAGACATCCTTGCCAAATCTAGTGTCCTTAGTATTTTCCCTATATTTTGTTCTAAGAATGTTATAGTTTCCAGTCTTATGTTTAGGTCTTTGATCCATTCAAGTTGCATGCAATGTAATATCAAGGTCCAATTTTATTCTTTTTACATGTTGACAACCAGTTTCCCAACACCATTTGTTAAAGAAATTATCATTTCTCTAATGATGTTGGCATCCTTGTTAAAAGACATTTGACCATGTGAGGATTTGTTTGGGGTATCTTTATAATATTCCATCAGTCTATAGGTCTGTCTTTAAACTTGCCTACTTATCCTGGCTCAAACTTCCAACTCTATATTGAATAGAAATGATATAAGCAAGCATAATTATCTTTTTCCTGGTCTAAAAGAAGAAGTTTCTAGACTTTCACCACTGAAGAGGATACTAGTTGTGAGTACTCAAATATGATCTTTCTTCTGTTGAGGTAGTTTCCTCCTCTCACATGTTTGAGTGTTTTTGTTATGAAACAGTTTTGAATTTTGTCAACTACTTCTTCTACATCCTTCATTTTCTTAATGTAGTATATAACATTGATTTTTGTATATTGACCCATCACTGCATTCCCAGAACAAGTTTCATCTGATAGTAGTATTTTTAATCTTTTAATATGTTGTTGAATTTAACTCAGATAGTCCCTGGCTAATGCAATGATTCAACTTACAATCTTTTTTTTTTTTTCAATTTTATAATGATGTGAAAATAAAACACATTTAGTTGAAATGCTATTTCAAATTTGGAATTTTTATTTATTTTCTAGACTAGCAATATGGAGTACATTTCTCTCTCACAACGCCCCACGGTTCTCAGCCACATTTTCATGAGGGTAAATGATGGGTATTACTCAGTACACTGTGTTGCTATGCCATGTCGTTTGGTAGTTTGGGCATATTATGTGCATTTTCAACCTATGAGAGCTTCTATTTAAAGTGGGTTTATCAGGACATGACCCATTTGTAAGCTGAAAGCTTCTGTAGTTTGCTAATATTTTGTTAAGGATTTTTGCATCAAAAGTAGTTTTCTTAAAGTGTCTTTATCTGGCTTTGGCATTAAGGTAATGTTGGCCTCATAGAGTGAATGTAGAAATTATCCCTTTTTTTCAATTTTTGGAAATATTTTCAAGATTGATGTTAATTTTAAAACATTTGCTAGAATTCACTAGAAAAACCATCTGGTCCTAGGCTTATCTGATTGAGGGGTTTTGATTACTGATTTAATCTACTTTCCAGTTGTAGGTGTGTTTAACTTTTCTGTTTATGATTCACTCTTGGTAGGCTAAGTCTCCAAGAACTTAACCTGCTTAATCTAAGTCATCAGATTTATTATCATGCAATTGTTTATAGTGTTCTCTTATACTCCCTTTTTATTTCTGTAAAATTGACTGTGTTGTCCCCTTTTTCTGTTTCTGATTCTAATTATTGGATTCTTCTCTCAGTTTTCTTAGATTGTTTAGAAAAATTTTTGCACTTTCATTGATCTTTTTAAAGAATCTAATCTTGATTTTATTGTCTACTACTTTTCTTGAAAAATCCAATCTTCCTCTAGAGTTAAGAGAAGCAAACACTCTTTCTAAAGATGAGACAACACAAATATGAAGAAATAGTATTGTAACTCAAATTTAAATGTAAGATGTAATATTCCAAACATATATTCTAAGAATAGACCATGAAATGAGAGCCTAAGCCAGCAAGAATACTGATTAGAATATGTAAATAAAGTTTTTCTAAAGATTTATTTCAAATGGTAATTTATACAGCAGATAAAATACTTATCATACATTTATTGAATAAATGCTTATCAAATATTTATATATAATTACATTTTTCCCATTATTATTCTCTTACATTTTTCAGTGTTTTAATTAGGTTTTTATATCTCTTCTTTCATTTTATCTTTAAATTGACCCTAAACAGAATCTAGGATATTTATTAATGTTAGCATTTGTTGTGCCCGACAAACTATTTACATACATATTGGTTATGTTCAACCATTCATGTTTATAAATTCATCCAACAAATAGTTAATTCGACATCCATTATTTGTCCTCCTGAGTATATATAATTTCAAGCAATGTTAATAGACCCTAGCCACACAAAGGCATAATTAGATCCTTTAAATCAATAGGGCGATTCCAAAGATCAGGGAGTAAAACAATGTTCATATGTTGAAAACTTAATCCCCAATGCAACAGTATTGAAAGACAGGATCTTTAAGAGATGATTGGATCCTGGCTGTGAATGTGCCGATGTTCATTTACAGGAGCAGTTTGGTTCATGGTTTATTTTCTGATAAAAGAATGAGTTCAGTCCCCCAGCCACCCTCTCTAATGCATACGTTCTTCTATTCAATGTCATAGGATGATGCAGCAAGAAGGCCCTCATCAGATTTTGAGCAGATGTCAGTGCCAAACCCTTGGACTTCCCAGGGTCCAGAACTATAAGCCAAATACATATCTTTTCTTTATAAATTTCCCATGCTATAGTCTTCTATAGCCACACCAAATCAACTAAGAGATTATCAGTCATTCACAACATTACATAGCTGACTCACATTCAGTTGTTCCAGAACAGACCCTTACCAGACATGTAAGCTTGGGGGCTCTGTTAATAGTCTAGGTTGGTGATCATTTTATTGACACCATTTTGATCTCCAGATGACTATGCAAATATTGGGCGGAACAGAGAGAATAGAAGATTTAAAGAATTTTAGCACATTTAAAATGAAAAACAAACTTTCCCAGAAACAATGTCTTACTTAAAATGGTGACAAAAATGGTAGCAATTTTTACATACTTCAGAAGTGTGAAAAGGAACACGCGTGCAGATAATTTGACTAATTCTAGAAAAATCAAGAAGCTGCACAACTTTCTGAAATTGCCCTTGTAATGGAGATAATTTTATAGTTTTTTAATATATATTTTCAAGTTCTGGGGAATCTCATTGTCCTTTGAAGTGAAGTATTTCAGTACTTAGGGGAAGAGCAGATACTGGGTCCTATATCACTGAAGTCATTTATTGACTTTAACTGTCAAATTAGATTTTTGCTTGAGTTGGCAGCAGGGAAATTGAGTTGCATACCAGGCCTTGTGAAAAGAGAAGATTTTAAATTATTTTACATATAAAGAACCCATGCCTAGAGGAATCAGGTCATATATTTGAGGAAATTCATAGAGTTTCTTCAAATATATAAAGAAGTTACATCTTTCTTCTTCTAAATATATTTAGACCATAAAGTTGCTGCCCATGGCTAAGAAAGCAATAGAATTTGGCCAAGGCAAAGTTCATAGCCTGATGGCTTTCAGTACTTAGGGGGGTGGAAAGAAAGACAAAATCAAGCATCAGACCTCACCTTCACCACCCCCATTATCCCACTCTGTGGAAAGATGACAATTTTATAGGAAATGCCTAAAACAAAAGTTAGTGGTTTGTTTCCCTGGCAAACAGAGGGGAGGGGATAAATGCCACCAAGAGAAGCCCCATCTCTACCCCTCATGCTATTCTTTCCCACCTGATGTGGAGAGATGGCTCAGAAGTAGCAGCCAAGGGAAACAGACAAGTAACAATCCTGAGACAGTGTCTATTGTCCCCAGCACCTGTGTGCCACATTCAGGAGACTCAGAATTCTGAAGTAACTTCATGGGGAAAATGGTATTAAGATTGCATGGGTTCAAAGCAAAGGAGCCAATATTCGCGTTGCCTTAAAAAACAGTCAGCTACATGGCACAGTAAGACATAACCTAAAATAAAGTGACTTAGAAATGGTAAGAATTAAGGGTTAAATATGTATCACAAACATGGAAACAACACAAAAATAAAAGAACTATCAATATATCCAAGTAGAATTCAAGATAAAGTACTGAATGTGAAAAGGCATATTTTAATGCTAAAAGTCATATTTCAAATGCCAATAGAATGCTTAGAAAAATTTATAAACCAAATAACATAGCAGCCACCTTTAAGATGAGAAAAGTACAGGAGATTCAAAGTGACATAAAAACACTCTAATACTACACATACAAGTACAAATCAAAAGGACAAAAAAAAATGAGAATGCAGTGTGCTTAAGATAATCACGGAAGTAGAATTAAGGTATATTACAGTCATGGGTCACTTAATGATGGGGGTCCATTCTGAGAAATCATTAGAGGTCAATTCATACTTGTGCAAACATCATAAAGTATCCTTACACAAACTAAAACAATTATAATGTCCGGGCAATATAACTTCTGGGAACACGGCTGAATGGAATCCATCATTAAAGAAAATATTGTTATGTGGCACATGACTTGGGAAGCATACAGATCTCTGAAAGGAAAAGCCATGTATAAAACCCATATCTATTGATTTTTTACTATAGTGATAATGTGATGCATGAGAGGGCCATGGGAAAGGTAGTTTCACAAAACTGCCTATGGATGGTAGAGCTGCCTAAAGAAAAAGCTTACTGTGGGAAACACATTTACAGCACAGAATGTGAATTCTCTGAAGGTATATTATCAATGTTACACAAAGTAAGAACAATGGAATTTAGGATAAGTAGGGGAATCATATAAAAGAGATGATTACCTTCATGGATAGAGCCAATACAATAAAGTTGAAACTTTTAATTAAAAAAAAATAGCAAGTCTGCTATGGAAATCAGTATGGAGGTTCCTCAAAATACTAGAAATGGAACCACCATATGACCCAGCTATACCACTCCTCAGTATTTATCTGAAGAATTGAAGTCATCATGCTACAGCAATATTGCATACCCATGTTTTTAGTAGCACAACAGCAAACTATGGAACCAGCCTCATATCCATCAATGAATGAATGGACAAAGCAATTGTGTCATATATACACAATGGAGTTTTATTCTGTCATGAAATTATGTTGTTCACAGGAAAATGGATGGAACTTGAGAGCATTCTGTTAAGCAAAATAAGCCCAACTCAGAAGGTCAAGGGTCATGTGAGTTCTCTTACATGTGAAAGTTAGAGAGGAAAAAGGGGAAATTGTGGGCTGAATTTCATGAAAATAGAAAGGGGACAAGTAGAGTAGAGGAAAGGAACCAGAGGGAGGGGGTAAGGGAGGGAAAGGGGAAATCCTTGGGAATGATATGGATCAATTATACTGTTATATTGTGTACATGCATGAATATGTAACAACAAATTCCACCATTATGTAAAACTATAATGCACTAATAAAAATATGAAATAAATGAAATAAAATAAACAATAGGGCCCTGGGAGTGGGGAATTGTAAGTTCAACCCTTATCATTTTCCTTAAATGTTTACTTCATTAGAACTAAAATTTCCTAATAAATTTTTTTTCTGAATCCAGCATGTCCCATGTTTTTACTATGCTTTCCTTTTTTTTTTTTGAGTAAAAATGAATTTAATGCTTTTTAAAATAAAATGAGCTGTATCATATTCTTATAAATTACCTCTTTGATCACTTATAAAAGAAAAATATTAAATGTATTCTAAAATATGCACATGATGGTTATTTGGGGGTGTAGAATTGATAAGGTTTTAAAAATTTTAACTGTTTTTTTTAACTCTTTTTAATTTTTTATAATAAGCAAGAGTCATTTTGGCAAAATTAAAAGGGTATATTGTAATTGAGAGGAACTTTTGTTAATAGTATTGGTTACAATTAAGGTACAATTTAATTGGTCATCACCAAAATTAAAATATTTTGTTCTGTTAAAAACTTTGTAAAGAAGATGGAAGGATAAGATACAAGAGTGGGAGAAAAACATTTTAAAACTATTTCTGACAAAGGACTTATATCTAGACTACAGGCACATGTAACTTAGAGGAAAATGTGTTCTAAAAACTGTCTTTAGATTATTTCATTGTTGCACAAACCCCATCAAGTACACTTAAATAGATTCAGATGGCTATTATGCCATTAGATGATGCAATCTTATGGGACCGCCATCCTATATGTGGTCCCTCATTGAACAAACATCATTATGAATACACAATTGTATAAAAAAAAACTTTCAAACTCAATGTTAAAAAATACTAATTTAAAAATCAGCAGAACAAATAAACTGACATGTCACCAACGATGATTGAAAATAAGCCATGAATAGATGTTCAACAACATTAACCATCAGGGAATTGCAAGAACCTAAAATAATGTATTACTACATACTTATCAGAATAGTTAAAATTTTTTAAAAAAGTGATACTGAATAGTCAATATTGGTGAGGATGCAGAGAAACTAGATCACTCATCCCCTGCTGGTGGGAATGTTAAAAGGTACCGCTACTCAGAAAAAGTTTGACAGTTTCTCATCAAACCAAGCATTAAGTTCTTCTGAGACCCAGCTGTTACACTTTGGGTATTAATCACAGATAAATGAAGAAACCTTAAGTATTCATAGCCTCTTTTTCCATAATAACTGAAAGCTAGGAGCAAATCAAAGGTCCTGCAATAAATGGTAAAACAAAACATGGAATCCATACCATGGAATACTACTCAACAATAAAATGAATGAACTGCTGGAAAACATGAAATTGCAGATGAAACTCAAGGACATTATACTATGTGAAAAGAGCCAGTCTCAAAAGTTTATGTAATTGATGGTCCCATTTATGTAACAACCTTGAACTAAGGTTACATTCTGGTGATGGCCAGAATATGAGGAAGGAGGGGAGTGGGCTATATAGGGTGGACAAGGAGGCCTGTGATGATAAGAACAGTTCTGTGTCTTTACTGTGATGCCGTTGCACAAGTCTACATTTGTGATAAATCACATAATACTTTACACATGCAAATGAGTGCATTCAAAACTATAAAATCTGAATAAGCTCTTTGGGTTGTGCCAATGTCCATTTCCTCATCTTAATATTAAACTGTAGTTATACAAGATGTTACTGTTGGGGGAATCAGGTGAAAGGTACAAAGACATTCCTGTGCTTTTTTCATTTGTTTGTTTTGTTTTTGCATATTTCTGTGAACCTACAGCTATTTCAAAATCAATTGTTTAAAATATACAATCCTAGACAAAATAAGCAAATAAAGCAGTATGTTTTAAATATTTGTAAAATGCAATAGATGATAAAGCTAACATAATCTTAAGCATTTCTACAGAAAGTAAAATCATTTCAAATTGTGTAAAGCAAAGCTTATTAGAAAATCCAGAAGAAACAAAAAGAGCTACAATCATTAAGGAAGTCTTGAGTTTGTCTATCAGACAAGGACCAGCCAAGTGTTAAGAAATTGTCTGACTTTAAAGCATCTGCATCATGTAACTAATAAGCTTGAGTTAGCAGAGGAACATTTTCCATATTGACCTTCTTTTGAGTGGTATTATGAGAAATGTAAATAGTTTCATAATCAGTCAAATATGGAAATTCTATATACTCTTTCATCCTCCTTCAGATTCTAAATACACTATTTAAAATTGTTTATCAAGCACTTAATGTTAACCTATCTTAAGGTTTAAAATTGTTTATCAAGTATGTTTAATGGTAACCTACCCTCAGTTTTGCCAGAATATTCTCTTTCTGTATGGACTTCCTATGACCATTTCTTTAATATGAAACTCATAAAGTTAGCCAGGATTGGCAATATTACTGACAAACATTCACAAAAATGATAAGACATATTCCATGCATGTATATTTTTTTAAAAATGGACCCTACTTTCACGTATAACTAAAAAGAACCAATAAAAAAAGAAAAGAAAGCAAGACAGAAATATAAAGTCAAAAAGAAGAATAAATAGATGAATGGAAGGAAGAAAAAAGGGAGGAAAGGACAAACATCTTGGCTGTTTGCTACAATTCATTTCATAATGAGCTAGAAGTCCAAGTTCAATTTGTTTGATCAAACCATGAAGTTCAAGGAAGTACATGTTGACCTGTTGACACCCTAACTGAAAAATACGTCTATGTACTGGTCTCTCATTGGGAAAGGAAAACATCATTAATGTTACCCTTTGCAAATGTTCTAAAACATTTCACTTATGATTTTACTTAGTCACCCTACTTTAAATGCTACCAATCTCCATAAAAATAAAATAATAGAAAAAGTGAAATTTTATTTTAAAATAAATTTTTAATTTTAATAAAATAATTTTTTGTAGAATTCAAAAGTCTTACATCATTCTGATAAAAAATTCAGCAGATATATATCTCTGTAAAGGATTCCAATTACTTCAATTCTAAAGTAAGTTTACAAATACTGAGATGTACATTTAAGTTTTATTCCTGATGGTAATTGTTGAGTTACCTCTAAGTGTATGAGAGAGGAAGGGCATAGCACAAGCTACAGGATACCTATTTAAAGTTCAATGTCACATAGTTGTATTCCATCAGCATCATTTAAGCTTGCAGAATTACTTTATATCTTCTGTGTTTTAAAGCACAAGCTAAAAGGAGCAATGGGTGGGGAAAGGGAAGGGGAAAGAGAGAAACAGGGGTCTGGGGTGTGAATTAGAACAAGATCTATTCCATGCTTGTATAATTATGTCAAAATGGATTCTGACCAATAGCATAAATAAAGCACAAGGTGAAGAGGTTTTGTTCAAATCCTGACTTATAAATCCATTGCTCAACCTACGGAATAATTCTTCTGCCTTGGTCTTGTAAAGAATAAATGAGAACAAATGAATACCCTTTGAAAAGTGTTAACATTATTGCTGAGGCCAGTATTCAATGAAGAATCGCACAGGAGAACAAAGATGCACACTTCTACATCTGGATTGAAGAATGTGTATTGTGGTGTTTCTTTCTGCATTTAGGCCAAATCCAACTATACAAATCAATCACACACTGAATTAACCTCCTTTCCACTCATTGAAAACTGTGCAAAGAATGACTGATTCAAAACACACTACCAGTGAATTAGTGAAAATAGTAAGTGCATAACAGAAAATTAAAATAGTGCCTATAATTCTTTTATTTACCTGACAATCTTGATCACTATTCTTTTTATCTTTGTATTAGTTTCAGTGAATAATTCACCCACTAAAAAGGAAGGCTAATAGATTAATAAACACATAACAGTTGACAAATGAGATTGATAAATCTGAAACTTAATAAAGCAAACAAAGCCTGGCTCTGTAGTAGAGCACTTGCCTAGTACACACGAAGTTCTGGACTTCATCCCCAGCACTAAAAAAAGAGAAAAATTATCTTGGAGAAGTTTCAAAAGTTCAAAAGGTAAAATTAGCCAAAGAACAAATAATAAGTAAGAGATTAGGAATTAGTACAGTTTGTACTTTTTTTAACTGAGATTTTCAGGCTATGATTTTGCTTTAAAAAATTAGAAAATTAAAAATAACAATTTCCCTTTAAGCTTTGTCGTGTGTATAGTACTTACAGTCCTCCTTAACTTTAGATGATATTCTAGCTAAGGAAACAAATCAGCTTCAATATCAAGTTATCTTCTTTTACAGAATCTCCCAGAAGCCTGTTTTCTGAAGGAGAAATCCCATTTGCTATGTGCCAACATTTTTCTACAGTTCAAATTTTCTACAGCCTATACAAAATGACTCTTTGAAATACTTTTAAAAGAACTATTTTAACTAACAATTGCAGAAATTTTATATAATATGCAACAGAAAACTAATTTGTTTTATACTTTTGTAGAAAATAGTGAAGATTCAGTATTATATATGACATTTTGTGCTTACATTCTATTCTTTTGAAGGATCGTAGTACTACTTAGAGATCAAAAGCAGCCTCGAGGTGGTTCTTTCAAAGGGAATCTGACAGATCAGCTGCTTCACCAATCCGTGTGCCACTTCTGTGGAATTCTGCACAGTGGCCTCTTGCTCAGGATCTCTGGAATTTCATGTGTGAATAGTTTGGTTAAGCATCTTCTGAAACTTGCCAGGCGTGATAGAATTCTAGGTCTCCTCAAGACATCTGACCTTCTGGCTATAAAGTAAAAGCACAGATTCTGCATTTAAATTATTTACACCATAATACCCATCTCTTCAACTGATCATATTTATAGCCTTAGAAAAACTGTTCTCTGATCTCAGTTTCTTCAGGGTGGAGTTAATAATACAACGTCCTTCTAAAAGTTGATTAAGAATAATTTCCTTAATTCCCTTCACTAATAATTAAATCATAATTATTACCATTCATCAAAAGCCCTTACAGAACTTGGCACATTGAAAGTTCTCAACAAAGAGGAGAGACAGCTGCCAGGATAAAGGGAGCAGCACCACTTTAATACTTAATAGACAACCCCATCAATGCTACCTCACCCATCATTCCAGCCTGCTTTTTTTTCTTTTTTGGTACTGGGAATTGAACTCAGAGGCACTTGGCCACTTAGTCACATCCCCACCCAATTTATATTTTATTTAGAGACAGAGACTCACTGAGTTGCTTAGCACCTCACCATTACTGAGGCCGATTTTGAACTTGCGATCCTCTTGTCTCAGCCTCCCAAGTCGCTGAGATTACAGGCTTGTGTCCCTGTGCCTGGCACAACCTGTGTTTTTTAATAGATCACTAATGCATTAGGAAACTTGGCCTATGTGTCAAAATATCATTTACAGATATCTAAAAATTTAACAAATGCTCAATTTCATAAACATAGAAGACAAAGGTATAGAATTTTATAATTAAAACAACATTTTTATTATCTTTGCACAATTCTGAGCTGGCTGTAGGCTTTTTTATCCAGTCCAGATGTTGATTAAGGATACACAAAGTGATATAATCCAACCATGAAATATATTGTGAATAATTAGCTTCTACATGGGCACTACAAATTGAGAGGGGGAAAGGTAGTCTGGGAACAGTTACTTGATCTTGGTCATGAAAGTCTTAGACCATATAAAAACGATGGAAAAGCAGACCTGAGCTTAAGCTAAACTCAGATATTTTTTTCACATGATTTGATACCCATGTCAACAAGAATACAAGAATATGACTTTCTTCAGAGACTAAACTAAAATGTCTTTGTTTCACCAAGCCTTGTTCTCACTTGATACACATGCTTTCTTAGCTAGTTCCCATCACCCATTCCATAACTTTTTGACATGTACAAGAAGACATGCTTTGCAACACCCTTCTCCTAGGAATGAAATTCAAGGCTGTAGCTTTTGTTTTTCCATGGATGACTGGTTTCTGTGTGTTCTGATAGAGTCTGGGTAGTGGCACGTAGTAGCCAATCTTCCTCGCCAAGGCTACAAGCACCACTCTCTCCAGTGGTACTTCAGTGGCAGTCCCTGTTCCTTTTGACACATGCATGACTACTTCCAGTATGCATGACTATAGGAAAGGTAGTAATAGCTACCGAGACCAAGAAGTTCGTTCTATTTATTCATTTAACAGATGATATCCATAACTCACCAGGCACTTTGGAACCCAGCAGTGGAAAACCCAATGTGCTTTTGCCATAGAGCTCCCACTCCAGCAGGCAGTAGATGAGTATTAATGTACCAGGTGTTGTCATACTGTGTGAGGAAATCAATGCAGTGAGAGACACAGAAGGCCATAATCAGAGAGGATTGTCAAGAAAGGTGGCATGAGAACAAATATTTGGATGAGGTGAGAGATGAAGCCATGAGGATACGGAGCAGAGGAATGTGTGCTAGGCAGAGAGAGACCACATGTGAAGTCTCCAGAGTCCCCAGTCCACTTGGTTCATTTAAAGAAAGTCAGTGAAGCCAAAATGACCATCGCAGAATGCATAAGGAGCAGCAGGAGACTAAGTCACATTGTGTTGGGCACCATAGGGTAAGAAATTTTCCTTAGAGTGGGATAGGAAGTCCCTAGGAAACAGTTTTGAGCAGAGAAGTGCTGTGATCTGACAAAAATTTTAAAAGACATATTCCTGTTGTTAAGGGGAGAATAGACTCTTAAGGGCCAAGGACAGAAGCAAGGAAAGTCAACTCATATTTACTTTGCCTGTGCCTTCTATGTTAGGTCCCTATGAAAATATTACTCTCTTTGCATGTAGCTCATACAAGTTTGTGAAATGCTTTTGTGCCAGACATACCAATACACACTAGGGCTATTAAGGAGACTGATGCCTGAGGACTTAAAGGAAGAAACTAAACTTAAAGGATGAAACTAATACCATCTGCTTCCTGACCCTGCCATGAGCTGAGCAGTTTTCCTCTGCCAGTCCCTTCCCCAGTGATGTGCCACCTCATTTGGACCCGGAGCAATCTCTATGAACTGAGATCTCAGAAAGTATCAGCCCCAAATAAACATTTCCTCCTTTAAGTTGTTTTTGTCAGGTATTTTGATAACAGCAATGCAAGCACTAACTAAAACATTCCTTTGAGGTAAAGGTGAAGACAGAATCTAGAGCTGTGAGCTATACCTTGTCAACCAGGTACAAAGGAAAGAGGAGATTCCAGCAGGTCCCAAAGTACACAAAGAATGCAGCTGCAGAGAGTTTTCCTAAGTTGACCTGTCTACATTTGAAGGTTAATACCTATTAAAAATACAACATAGGCATGAGGAAAAAGTGCTGAGAACTAAGGGGGTAAAACAAATGATGCCTTGCAGATAGAGCAGATCTATGCCCCTATCTTCCTGTAGGAGCCAATGAAAGATTTTTACAAGTGATTTGGTTCTAAAGGGTACTGTAAGAGCTCTGTAGAAGAGGAGCAAGCCCTGCTGAAACTGAAGGCAGAGATGAACAGACAACAACAGACAGGCATCCTCAGTTAGACCCTTCGACTTTGAGAGTAAGTGCATCTTCCTAAACTTCACTGGCCTTAAGTCCCAGGGACTCAACAGACACACCACAGAGGACAGAGGACAATACAGCATGGTAAGTAAGCAGTTCTTATGCAGAAAAAAAATGGACAAAGACACATCAGGTGACTGCTGCAAAATAAAAATTAACTTAGAAAAATGAACTTTTGATAAAATCAAATACAAGGCCAAAGTATTTAGCTTGATGAAAACAAATGCTTTAGATGGAAAAGTGTAAGGACAGAAGAACTTAACACTGGAATGTATAAAGCAAATATTTTCAAAACTGCAAAGGGAAACTGGCAATACCAAAAGGAAGGAAGGAAAACATCTCTCTCAAAAATGTCAAATCAAGTAGAAAAAAAAAAAAAAACAATATAAAGAATTTGAATATCATAAATATTCAGCATGATTCGATATATATAGAATTGTGTACCCAACAAACTGAAAATACACATTCTTTCCAAACACCATAGAACATTCACAATAATTAGCCAGATGTTAGGTTACCAAAAAATTCTAAATAAGTCTCCAAGGCAGAAATTATACAGCCTAAGTTCTGATTACAATGTCACAAAACTAGACAGTAAACAACCGAAGTCTAGCCTGAAAGAAACTTTCCACTTAGAAATGCTAAATCACTCTTCTAAATAACACAAGATAAAGAAAACTTCGGAATTAAAATGAAAGACTATTCAGAAATGACCAAGAAAAGTACAATATATTGAAACACAGGATTTAAATAAAGCATTAATTAAGGAAAATTTGACTATGAAGGCATTCACTAGAATTGGAAGAAGATGGATAATAAATGGACATCAAAGTCAATTTGATAGAGTAGGAATAGTACAATAGTCTAAACCTGAAAGGGAGTGAACTCTGGACCAGACTACCTAGGAGGGCAACCTGACTCCACCACTTTCCACCTTGGTCCTCAAGGAATTATGTGACTTCTCAATGCCTCAGTTTTCTTATAAGAAAACTAGGGACTCTTGTAGCTAATTAAATGGATTAAGTGAGATAATACCAGTAAAAATTCTGGAGGAGTGCTTGACACACAATAAGAAGCACAACCTACTTTTCATAAATAAGTGCCCTTCATCTTAGATCCTCCAACATGCTCAGGTAGAGAAAAATGTTATAAATTGGTACAGATGATTTAAGCAGTGAATTCTACCAAACACTTAAGGAGAAATTAACACTAATTTTAAACAAATTCTTTCACAGATTAGGCAATAAAATTCTATCACCCAGGCATTTGATAAGAGCTGAATAACTTTAATTAAGAAACTCAAACAGGAAACGAACTAGGCTAACCTTTTTTTTATCAAGATAGATGCAAATATTTTATACCAAACACTTACAGACTACTACAAAATCTAGTAATATATAAAAGGATAATATGTATGACAAAGTTGAATTTCTTCTAGAAACACAAAGTTGGTTTACTATTAAAAAAATAAAGCCAACCAATGCAACTTGTAAAGGAGAAATCAAATAGAATAAGTTAGAAGAAAATAAAGGAGAAAATTTATATTATTATTCTAAGTTAGTAGAAAAGTTTTTGAAGGATTAATACTGTTTGACAACTTAAAACTCTTAGCAACTAAGAATAGAAAATTTTTTGTTAATCTAAAAGAAAATAATACCAAAATATTATACACAATGGTGAAATGGTGGACATTTTAATTTTGAGATCATGAAAGAAACTAGAATATTCGTTGTCTTTTCATCCAATCACTATAGTATTGGATATCTTAGCCAGTGCAGGACAATGAGGAAAATAAAAGGTATACTCATTAGAAATTCAGGGATGTGACTGTCATTTTGTGTATGTGATATGATTAGGTACATAAAAATCTAAAATAATTTGCAAATGATTATAAAAATAACAGTAGAATTAAGTAAGATTATAGCATGTAAGACTAATATATAAAACTAAATTTTATTCTATATGTCAGAAAAAAAATTAAAGCTAAATACTTTCTTAAATGACTGAGAATAAATCCAACAAAACATGCAAAATTTATACATGAACATGTATAGTGAAACTTGAAAATTAAAACAAGATGGAAGAAAATTTTTTAAGGAATAGAGAAAATAGAATACCATGTTCATAGCTTGGAAATACCATGTTCATAGATGAGGAAATATTGTAAAGATGCTAATTGTCCCAAAATTAATTTACATATTCAAAAAATATTCTTCAAAATCCAAATGTATTACTTCATGAAATTGGCAGCTACTTCTAAAATTTAAATGGAATATAAAAGGTTAATATTAGCTAAGAATTTCTTGAAAAAGAACAAGATAGAAAGCCTTTTTCAACCAATACTGAGATTTGTCTGAAAGCTACAATGACTAATCAGTCTTCTGTCAGGTACAGGCAGATCAACAAGAAACAAATGGGAGCAGGGGCATGATAATTTCCATTTGGGGGAAGGCAAAAACAGTAAACATTCAGCAGACACTGGTCCATAGGAATTATTAAATTCTGCAGTAGATCCATGATATTCCTGTGAAATTTGGTGAGCAACAATTTTACAGATGTTCTGCCTGTGTAAAACATGAATTTCTATCTTCTCAGCTTTCAATATCAATTTCCTTATTAACTTTTGCCCAACCACTACGACAATGTCACATAGCAACAATGGCACCCCACATCAACGTACCCATTTCTATGTTTTTTTTAGTTGGTAATGGAGCTTCCAAGATTATTTTTTAAGAATAAAAGTAAAGTAATCATGGAAGTTCCATTGTGAACTCCAAATTCTCAGTGAGTTGCTTATGAAGATTTTTTTTTGCTTAGGTAACAGTTGCATGTTTTCCTGGTTGTAAGGTTCTCCAAGCAAATTCATAGACAGAGACTCCTTTCAGGGAGACAAAATGTGACCTTTAACATGGGATCCTCAAGTCATGATTAAGTTTGTCTCCATGTTGTTCAGCAAGCTAAGAAAAAGGGATGAAGCAGCAAATGTGGGGGATTCTATGGATCATTCCCATCAGTGTTTATAGTCAGCCAACAGAACCTGGTCTCAAGGTCACACTAAACAAAAAAGACTATTAAAATGTAGCCTAATTTCTCCAGGGAAATTGGTTTTCAAGGGCCAGATTCTTTAACACTAGCATGTATAATTTTGGAAAATAAGAACCATGAGTAGAACTTGCCCTTCCACCTACAGATGTTAAAATACAGAGGCTTGGTTTAAGAGCTATCTCTAGAGACAGAATGATCATTTAATATATTGTCCAAACTGGGATACTTTTGAGAATAAAAAGGTGTCTAAAAAGAATTCAAATTATTTAATTTCTTAAATATTGACATCTCAACCAAAAAAAATTTTTCGATTATTATAATCATGATCTTACAGAATAATTTATTAGAAATCTTGCGGAATGTGAGGCAGTGCCCGGGCAGGGATGGTCTGCCCCCTGATCATTCTGCTAGCGCCAGAACTGTTGGGACGTTGGCTTCATGTCTGCAGCTGCGTTGGCGTACAGCTGGTTCACAGCTAGAGGAGACCCAGTGCCTGGACCACGAGCCTGACAGCCCTTTGCCTTTGTGTCAGGCAGCCACCTTGCTCTCAGGGAAGGCTGCAGGGGTAACGCCACCGCCCTCAGCTATTGAGTCAATGCACTGAAGGAAAAGAAGAAAAAATTTAAAGGGAGATTTCTTATTTTAAAAAAATGTTTCCGAGAGGAGGAGCAGCGCGGTGAGCTGTTTGGACTCAGAGCAACCGCTTCTGAACACCAGGGGGCTGCCTGGAGGAAGAGGATGAGCATGGCAGGTCACTTAGACTAGGTGTGACTGCATCAGAGCTCCGGGCGGCAGCCCAGAGGAGGCGTGCGGCGGGTCGCTTGGACTCAGAGCGACCGCTCCTGAACACCCGGGGGGCTACCCGGAGGAGGAGGAGAAACGGGGCGGGTCACTTGGACTCGGAATGACTGCCTAGGGCTACAGGCGGTTGGCGGGAGGAGGAGTCAAGAAGTGAGTTGCTTGGACTTCTAATGACCGCACCGGAACACCGGGCAGCTGTCCAGAGGAAGAGGCGTGTGGCGGGTTGCTGGGACCCGGAGCAACTGTATGGGGCTCCAGATGGCTGCTCAGAGGAGGGGCCACATAGCCAGGTGATTAGGTGCAGAGGAGGGTCCCAGGACCTAGGCAGCTTCTTGGTGGAAGAGCCACACAGAGACACGCTTAGGGCGGAGCAAAGTTTCCAGGAATGCGGGCAGATTCTCTGAGGAGAGGCAGACTAAGGAGACTCATCTGCGAAGGGTGAGGCTCCCAGGCCCAGGAGGTAGGTCCGGGCCCCTGGGAACGTTGCAGAGGAAGGCAGCCCAGCCCGGGCAGTAGTTGTAGATTGAGGGGAACCTCTAGGAGGGGAACTGACCAGCGAGACCTCCACACCGTGTAACTCTTCCCTGCCAGGTGAGGTTTTCCCACAGGGACGGTAAAACCAGGGACACAGGCAAAAACAGGCCTTACCTCAGCCCACAGCCTAGTTCCCCATTGGATGACCATTGGTCAACAAGTGGAGGCACCTCTGCCCACTAGCAGGGAATATACTCCACCTGAAGGTCACCACACCTAGAGAGGCAGCTTCCTTGTGGAGCACCGCATTATCAACTTCCTCCAAGACTTCAGGCTACTGAAGGATAAGAGGGGATATACTAGCAATCTTCAGGGACATTATGAGTCAATAGAGAAAATCTGCAATATCTTAGCGGTCCACTGATACCTGAGCAATATGAGAAAACAAAGGAAGAAAATGCCCCAAACAAATCTAGATGTCACATCAATAAAATCCAATGACAGCATGGCAGCAGAAATGACAGAAAGGGAATTCAGAATGTACATAATTAAAATGATCAGGGAAGCAAACGATGAGATAAAAGAGCAAATGCAGGCATTGAATGATGAGATGAAAGAGCAAATGCAGGCATTGAATGATCACACCAATCGACAGTTAAAAGAGCAAATACAGGAAGCAAAAGAACATTTCAATAAAGAGTTAGAGATATTGAAAAAAAACAAAGAGAAATCCTTGAAATGAAGGAAACAATAAACCAAATTAAGAACTCCATAGAAAGCATAACCAATACGATAGAACATCTGGAAGATAGAACCTCAGATATTGAAGACAAAATATTTAATCTTGAAAACAAAGTTGAACAAATAGAGAAGATGGTAAGAAATCATGAACAGAATCTCCAAGAACTATGTGATATCATGAAAAGGCCAAATTTAAGAATTATTGGGTTTGAGGAAGGCTTAGAGAAACAAACCAAAGGAATGAACAAACTATTCAATGAAATAATATCAGAAAATTTCCCAAATCTGAAGAACGAAATGGAAAATCAAGTTCAAGAGGCTTATAGGACTCCAAATACACAAAATTACAACAGACCCACACCAAGGCACATTATTATGAAAATACCTAACATACAAAATAAAGACAGAATTTTAAAGGCTTTGAGAGAAAAGAACCAAATTACATTCAGGAGGAAACCAATATGAATATCAGCAGATTTATCAATCCAGACCCTAAAAGCTAGAAGGGTCTGGAACAACATTTTTCAAGCCCTGAAAGAAAATGGATGCCAACCAAGAATCTTACACCCAGCAAAACTTACCTTCAAATTTGACGATGAAATAAAATCATTCCATGATAAAAAAAAAAAAGCTAAAAGAATTTACAAAAAGAAAGCCAGCATTACAGAACATTCTCAGCAAAATATTCCATGAGGAAGAGTTGAAAAACAAAGAAGCAAATCAACAAAGGGAGGAATTATCCTAAAGGAATTGTCAAATAAAGGAGGAACCAAGTCATGTCAAAAAAATAAATAAATAAATAAAATAAAATAAATGAACCAAATGACCGGGAATACAGATCATATCTCAATAATAACCCTGAATGTTAATGGCCTGAATTCATTAATCAAAAGACATAGACTGGCAGATTGATTAAAAAGAAAGATCCAACAATATGTTGCCTGCAAGAGACTCACCTCATAGAAAGACATACACATAGACTAAAGGCAAAAGGATGGGGAAAAACATACCATGCACATGGACTCAGCAAAAAAGCTGGAGTTTCCATCCTCATTTCAGATAATGTGGACTTCAAGCCAAAACTAGTCAGAAGGGATAAAGAAGGACATTTCATACTGCTTAAGGGAAGCATAAATCAGCAAGATATAACAATCATAAACATCTATGCCCCAAACAGTGGCTCATCCATGTATGTCAAACAAATTCTTCTCAATTTCAGAAACCAAATAGACCATAACACAATAATACTAGGTGATTTTAACATGCCTCTCTCACCACTGGACAGATCTTCCAAACAAAAATTGAACAAAGAAACCATAGATCTCAATAACACAATCAATAATTTAGACTTAACAGACATTTATAGAATATACCATCCAACCAAGAGCGAATACACTTTCTTCTCAGCAGCACATGGATCCTTCTCTAAAATAGACCATATATTATGCCACAAAGCTAATGTTAGCAAATACAAGAAGATAGAGATACTACCTTGTATTCTATCAGATCAAAATGGATTGAAGTTAGAAATAAATGAAAGAGTAAAAAACAGAAACTACTCCAACACCTGGAGATTAAACAATATGCTATTATATGATGAATGGATAACAGAAGATATTAGGAAGGAAATTAAAAAATTCTTAGAGGTAAATGAGAACAAAGAAACATCATATCAAAATCTCTGGGACACTATGAAAGCAGTACTTAGAGGAAAATTAATTTCATGAGGCACATTTAATAAAAGAAGTAAAACTCAACAAATAAACGACCTAACACAACAGCTCAAAGCCCTAGAAAAAGAAGAGCAGACCAACACCAAAGTAGTAGAAGACAGGAAATAGTTAAACTCAGAGCTGAAATCAACGAAATTGAAACAAAAGAAATAATACTAAAATTGACAAAATAAATAGTTGGTTCTTCGAAAAAATAAACAAAATTGATAAACCTTTAGCCACACTAACAAAGAGAAGACGAGAGAAAACCCAAATCACTAAAATTCGGAATGAACAAGGAAATATCACAACAGACACAATTGAAATACAAAACATAATTAGAAGCTATTTTGAAAATCTATACTCCAACAAAACAGAAAACCTCGAAGACATCAACAGGTTTCTAGAGACACATGAATTGCCTAAACTGAATGAGGAGGACATACACAATTTAAATAGACCAATTTCAAGTAATGAAATAGAAGTCATCAAAAGCCTACCAACAAAGAAAAGTCCAGGACCTGATGGGTTCTCAGCCGAGTTCTACAAAACCATTAAAGAAGAGCTCATTCCAATACTTCTCAAAGTATTCCATAAAATAGAAGAGGAGGGAACCCTCCCAAACTCATTCTATGAAGCCAATATTACCCTGATACCTAAACCAGACAGAGACACATCGAGGAAAGAAAATTTCAGACCAATATCCTTAATGAACATCGACGCAAAAATTCTAAAGAAAATTTTAGCAAGTCGCATACAAAAACATATTAAAAAGATAGTGCACCATGATCAAGTGGGTTTCATCCCAGGGATGCAAGGTTGGTTCAACATCAGGAAATCAATAAATGTCATTCACCATATCAATAGACTTAAAGTCAAGAATCACATGATTATTTCAATAGATGCAGAAAAAGCATTTGATAAAATACAGCACCCCTTCATTCTCAAAACACTAGAAAAAATAGGGATAGTGGGAACATTCCTGAACATTGTAAAGGCCATCTATACTAAGCCCATGGCTAATATCATTCTAAATGGTGAAAAACTGAAAGCATTCCCCCTAAAACCTGGAACAAGGCAGGGATGACCTCTTTCACCACTTCTATTCAATATCGTCCTTGAAACTCTAGCCAGAGCAATTAGACAGACCAAAGAAATTAAAGGGAAATGAATAGGAAAAGAAGAACTCAAACTATCCCTATTTGCTGATGATATGATTATATACTTAGAGGAACCAGGAAATTCCACCAGAAAGCTTTTAGAACTCATAAGTGAATTCAGTAAAGTAATAGGATATAAGATCAATGCACATAAATCCAATGCATTTTTATACATAAGTGATGAATCTTCAGAAAGAGATATTAAGAAATCTACCCCATTCACAATAGCCTCAAAAAAAATAAAATACTTGGGAATCAATCTCACAAAAGAGGTGAAAGACCTGTACAATGAGAACTACAGAACACTAAAGAAAGAAATTAAAGAAAACCTTAGAAGATGGAAAGATCTCCCATTTTCTTGGATAGGAAGAATTAATATTGTCAAAATGGCCATACTACCAAAAGCGCTATACAGATTCAATGCAATTCCAATTAAAATCCCAATAATGTACCTTACAGAAATAGAGCAAGCAATTATGAAATTCATCTGGAAGAATAAAAAACCCAGAATAGCTAAAGCAATCTTTAGGAGAAAGAGTGAAGCAGGGGGTATCGCAGTACCAGATCTTCAACTCTACTACAAAGCAATAGTAACAAAAACGGCATGGTATTCATACCAAAATAGAAAGGTAGATCAATGGTAGAGAATAGAGGACACGGACACAAACCCAAATAAATACAATTTTCTCATACTAGACAAAGGGGCCAAAAATATGTAATGGAGAAAAGATAGTCTCTTCAACAAATGGTGCTGGGAGAATTGGAAATCCATATGCAACAGAATGAAACTAAACCCATATCTCTCCCCATGCACGAAACTAAACTCAAAATGGATTAAGGACCTCGGAATCAGACCAGAGATCCTGCAGATTATAGAAGAAAAAGTAGGTCCAGATCTTCAACATTTCGGCTTAAGATCAGACTTCCTTAACAGGACTCCCATAGCACAAGAAATAAAAGCAAGAATCAATAACTGGGATAGATTCAAACTAAAAAGCTTTCACTCACCAAAGGAAACTATCAGTAATGCAACGAAAGAGCCTATAGAGTGGGAGAAAATCTTTGCCAATCATACTTCAGATAGAGCACTAATCTCCAGAATCTATAAAGAACTCAAAAAACCTCTACACCAAGAATGCAAATAATCCAATCGACAAATGGGCTAAGGAAATGAATAGACACTTCACAGAAGAAGATATATAAGCAATCAACAAACATATGGAAAAATGTTCAACATCTCTAGTAATAAGAGAAATGCAAATCAAAACCACCCTAAGATTTCATCTCATCCCAATTAGAATGGCGATTATCAAGAATACAAGCAACAACAGGTGTTGGCGAGGATGTGGGGAGAAAGGTACTCTCATACATTGCTGGTGGGGTTGCAAATTAGTGCAGCCACTCTGGAAAGCAGTGTGGAGATTCCTGAGAAAACTTGGAATGGAACCACCATTTGACCCAGCTATCCCACTCCTTGGCCTATACCCAAAGGACTTAAAATCAGCATACTACAGAGATACAGCCACATCAATGTTCATAGCTGCTCAATTCACCATAGCCAGATTGTGGAACCAACCTAGATGTCCTTCAATTGATGAATGGATAAAGAAACTGTGGTGTATATATATATATATATATATATATATATATATATATATACACAATGGAATATTACTCAGCCATAAAGAATGATAAAATTATGGCATTTGCAGGCAAATGGATGAAATTGGAGAATATGATGCTAAGTGAGATAAGCCAATCTCAAAAAACAAAGGACAATGGTATCGCTGATAAGTGGATGATGACACTTAATGGGGGGTGGGAGGGGTTAGCGTTAGGGTTAGAGTTAGGGTTAGGGAGGGGGGCAAGAATGGAGGAAGGAAGGACTGTATAGAGGGAAAGAGGGGTGGGAGGGGTGGGGGGGAAGGGAAAAATAGCAGAATGGATCAAACAACATTACCCTATGTAAATTTATGATTACACAAATGGTATGCCTTTACGCCATGTACAAACAGAGAAACAACATGTATCCCATTTGTTTACAATAAAAAAAAAATCTTGCAGAATGTACTTTTAAATAACTCAAAATTATATTAAATAATAAATTATGTTCTAAAGTAGAAAACATTTTCTTTCTAAAGCAAACTTTTGAAAGATTTCCTATATTATGTAAGTCTTAAAAATACAGCAGAAAAATAACTCTCTTGAGATGTTCACAAACAAGGTTCATAATAATTTCAAAATCCCTAACAGTGTTACTAGTTTTTCCTGAAGAAATTATTTTAATTTGACCTTATTTTTTAATATTTTCAAAAATTTTCTGTGTTCTTCTTTAAAATCATTGCAATACATTTGAACTTGCTGCTCCAATTGATTTAGAAAATAATATTTGTATCCATTACGTATTGAGGTACCTATTAACTGAGAATAAATTCTGTTTAAAAATATTTTCAATTCTAGTTTTTATATTGAAATATGTCACTATTCCAGCACACAATTCTTATGTAGTTATAGTTGACCTTTAAACAACATGGATTTAAACTGTTCATGTCCACTTGTATGGTGACTTTTTTCCTTTGTGATAATTGGAAAAACTTGCTGCATAGTTGTACAGCATAGAAATAGTGAAAAATTAAGAAACTTATGTATGTCATGAATGCATAAAATACAGGTAGATAGTAGTCTTTTATCATTTACTACCAGAAATTCATGAGAAGCTAATTTATAAGTTAAACTTCATCAAAATTTAAGCACACAAACCCTATACATGTTGCACTCACAATACAGAAAAAAATGTAAATAAAGGTAAAGATGCTATATTAAATCATAACTGCCTAAAATTAACTGCATTTCATATTGTACTGCTGTAATAATTGTGTAGCCACCTCCGTGTCACTATTGCAGTGAGCTTAAGACTTGTGAATATCTGCTTAAAACACCAGGGGATGTTGACCATTTTCAGCAGAACAGATCCTTGCTCTGGTAAATTTTGTATTTCACTAAAAAGTGATCTCATGCCATACCTGCATATCTTTCAACACTTATAATAATACAACATACAAAATACATGCTTCTCAGCTGCTGGTTTTGTCTGGGAGGAGTGTACCCCCACCTTAAAATCCCAGCTTGGTCAATGTCCACTGTATTTGCTTCCTTGCAGAATACCATCTTCAATAATAATACTATTTACAAGAAAAACCTCATGCAAGTTACCACTTGTTATAATTATTCTAAATGTTACACAAATTTACATGTTATAATATTTCAATTTATTTCCATTCTACCAAAGAATGCAATTTTCCAAGAACAAGATTTTCAACAAAAAAATTATTCACTAAAGTGGGAAATTCTGAAGTACCATTGTAGAACTTCCTTTTATAGTTGTGAGGATTCATTATTTAGTTTATTCATTGTTCTACTTTCTTTTCAATCTATGAAATTTGATGTGTTTCTATTTGCAAGTTTCATTTTTAATAATTATATTTGGTTTAAACTTTTAGATTATCAGAGTATTCTCAATTTATTTTGAATAAAATACAACCAGTGTATTGATTTCATGCTTTCCAGTTCAGTCCTAATCCTAGCCCAAACAAGAGACATTCCATGGGTACTTTCCTACTGAGACCCCTTGCTAAAGCAGGAGTATGGTCAATATCAAAGAGATCAAATTCCAAGAATGGAATGAGCATTAACCAAACCATACAAGAGGAGACATACTTGAAAGGCAAGTTGTTCTTTGAATACACTGTAAAGCTTCAAGTGGTAAAATTTATCTGACCAGAAAATACACCGTCACATTTTCCTTCATTCACATTCTGTGGTAGGTTTGCATTTTTGAGTCAAAGTACATAAACTACCTTTGCAAGAGTCATTAGAGTTCAGGATTCATGGCAGTTGTACCATAAATAATGGACTATCAGGATAAGGATGCAATCTGCATTAAACAAGTGGTAATGGAAATTGCACTATTGTTCAAAAAAAAATTTTGTTCCAAAGAGTGTGGAAGTGTAGTCTTCCACAGTTGAACTTCCAGATAATACTGTAGCCCTGACATCTCGATTTCAGTTTTATGAGACCTTGAACACAGAACCCAGATAAGAGAACACAGTCTAATTCTGACCTGTAGAACTTATAAGATAATAAATATGTTTTAAAACTATATCATTTATGGCAATTTCTTTTGCAGTCATTAAAAAGAAAAAAAAACTAGAAAACCAGTGGATGGGTATGGTGTCACATGGCTTTAATTCCATTGTCTTGGAAGGCTGAGGAGAATCACAAGTTCAAGGCCAGCCTCAGCAATTTAGCGAAGTCCTAAGCAACTTAACCAGAAGCTGTTTCAAAATGAAAAAATAAAAAGGCTGGGGATGTAGCTCAGAGATAAAGCACCCCTGACTTCAATCTCTAGTATCAAAAAAAAAAAAAAAACAGAGAAAAACCTGGAAAACTAGAAGTTATCCTGTACTGCTCTCTCTTTTACCCTTATATTGATTGCTCTGACTTATATTACTATTTATGTTTATTAATTAATCCATTTATTTCTATCTCTGCTATTGCTTTTTAAATTGTTTCTTCTTATTGTATCATGGTAAGAACACTAAACACAAGCTCAATCATCTTAAAAAATGTGTAACAAGATGGTGTGTTATTGTTGACTATGGGTACAATGTTGTACAGCAGATCCATAAAGTTAATTCATCTTGCCTGATTGAAATCTTATGTGTGAACCAATAAGTCCCAACTACCCCTCTCTCCAGTCCCTGATAACCACAATTCCACTCTATTTTTCCATATTTGGCTACTTTGGATCCCTCATACGAGTAGAATCATGCAGTGTTTGTCTTTCTGTGACTGTATTATTACTTTTAGCATAATGTACTCAAGGTTTATCCATGCTTTCACATATTGAAAAATTTCCTTTTAAATCTGAATGGTATTCCATTGTATGTATGTACCACATAATCTTTATCCACTTGTCTGTTGATAAACACGTAAGTTGATCCCACATCTTGGCTAATGTAGATAGTATTCCAATAAACAAAGGAGTGCTAATATCTTCTTGAGATTCTAATTTCTATTCTTTTGGATAAACACCAAGAAGTGGGATAATTGGGTCCTATGGTGTTTTTATTTTTTATTTTTTGAGAATTGGGATAACTGAGTTCTATGGTACTTTTATTTTTTTATTTTTTGGGAAATTTTTACACCATTTTCATGGTTGCGTCACCATTCTAGTGTTCCATCAACAGGATACAAGGATTCTAATTTCTCCATATCCTTGTCAACACTGCACTTTTTAAAATTCAGTAATAGCTCTCCTGACAGGCTTATGAAGTATATGATCTGTATTGCATGTTCTTTTATAACTTTTAAAAATATAGAAATTATTTTTAGCTTCTATGCCATACATAAATAGGCCATGGGTTGCTAACTTCTGGAAAAAAGTGCTTTCTAATACCTGAACAAATTAGGGTCCTAGTAGCAATGAAAATACTGATAAGGATGGTAACTGGGTCTGTCACAGAGGGATGCATAAGTAAAAGGCAACTGTAATACAGGGTCAGTAAGGGTGTACACTGGAGGTTATAGTCACCAGCCTCCAAGTTGACCCCAGTGATCTATGTCTCTAGTATTTAAGCCCTTGTGCCAGATTGGTTTGTTGAGCCAATAAAAGTGATATCTCATTATGACTTTGATCAGCATTTCCCAGATGAATAGTGACGGAGTATATTTTCCATATATGTGTGGGCTATTTGTATGTCTTCTTTGTTGACATGGCTATTTAAGTCTTTAGCCCATTTCTAAATTGGATTACTAGGTGTTATTTATGCAACTAAGTTGTAGGAGTTCCTTATATATTTTTTTAATTAATGTATTACTAGATCTATGGTTTGCAAATATATTCCCCCTTTCCATATATTGTCTTTTACTCTGCTGATTATATTTAAGTCTTTAGCCCATTTCTAAATTGGATTACTAGGTGTTATTTATGCAACTAAGTTGTAGGAGTTCCTTATATATTTTTTTAATTAATGTATTACTAGATCTATGGTTTGCAAATATATTCCCCCTTTCCATATATTGTCTTTTACTCTGCTGATTATGTCCCTTTATACAAAGAAGATTTAAGCCCGGTGTAATCCTATTTGCTTGTTTCTGTTATTGTAGACTATGTTACTGATGTCCTATCCATGGAATCATTGTCAAAAACAATGGCATGAAATTTTTCCCTATAAGTTTTTCTGAGATTTTTACAGTTTGTGTCTTACATTAAAGTCTTTAATTCAATTCAATTTGATTTTTGTGTGAGGTATAAAACTCAATTCCTTTCTTTTACACATATAGATAGCTGTTTTTCCCAACACTGCTTATTGAAGAGGTTATCTTTTCCTCATTGTATATTTTTGACACTCTTGTTGAAGATCAATTGATCATAAAGGCATGGATTTATTTCTGGGCCTCCTATTGTATTCCACCGTCTGTATGTATGCATTAATGCAATTATACTGTTTTGATTACTGCAACTTTGTAATATATTTTTAAATCAGAAAGTGTGATTTTTAAATCAGAAAGATTGATTTGGTTATTAGGGACTTTTGAAGTTCCATGTGAATTTTAGAAAAATGTCTTCTATTTCTGTGAAAAAAATTACATTGGGATTTTTAGTAGGAATTACATTGAATTTATAAATCACTTTGGGTAGCACAGACATTTTAGTAATATAAATCTTCCTATCCATGAACCTGGCATGTCTTTCCATTTTGTATCTTGTTTAATTTTTTCATTAGTAGTTTCATTTGTAGTTTTCATTGTAGTTTTTCATCTACTTAGGTTACTTGCTAGCTAATTTTTATTCTTTTGGATGCTATTTTAAATGGAATTGTTTTCCTAAATTCCTTTTCAAATTAATTGTTTTTAGTACATAGAAATGCAACTGATTTTTGCACATTGACTTTGTATACTAAACCCTGACTGAATCTAATTCTAACAGGTGTGTGTGTGTGTGTGTGTGTGAGAGAGAGAGAGAGAGAGAGAGAGAGAGAGAGAGAGAGAGAGAGAGAGAGAGAGGGGGGGAGAGGGGAGACACACAGACAGAGACAGAGAGACAGAGAGACAGGGATAAAAAAAAACAAGAGTATTCTCTATGTAAGGTTATGTCATCTGCAGATAGTGACAATTTTAAGTCTTTCTTTCCAATTTGGATGCTATTTGTTTATTTATGAGTAATTGCTCTGATTAGAACTTCCAGTACTAAATTGAATAGAACTGGTAGGAGTGGACATTCTCCTATTAGTCCTCATTTTAGAAGGAAAGCTTTCAGATCACATGTGGTTTTATAATCTTGTGGTAATTTCCTTATATTCCTAGTTCATTGAGAACTTTCGTTATGAAAGGGTATTGAATACTGCCAAACAATTTTTCTGCATCTATTGAGATAATCATGTGGTTTTATCCTTTATTTTATTAATATGATACATCAGATGGATTTTCATAGATGAACCATGCATGAATCCCAGGAACACATTCTACTTGGTCTTGGCGTATGTATGATTCTTTTCTTTTGGTATTGGGGAGTGAACCCAGGGGCCCTTAACCAGTGCTACATCCATGACCCTTTTTATTTTTATTTTTATTTTGAAACAGGGTCTTGCTAAGTCACCTAGGGCCTCTAAAATTGCTGAGACTGGCTTTGAACCTGCAATCCTCCTGCCTCAGCCTCCTGAGTCACTGGGATTACAGGTGTGCACCACCACACTTAACTGATTCTTTTAATATGCTGTTCAATTCAGTTTGTTCATATTTTGCTAATATTTTTACCTATATTTTTTTAGGAATTTTGTCCTATACTTCTCTTGTGGTTTCCTTGACTTTGGTATCAGGCTAACGTTGATTTTATAAAATGAGATGGAAAGTGTTCCCTCTTCTTTAATTTTTAGGAATAATTTGAGAAGGATTGCCATTAATTATTTCTTAATTATTTGGTACAGATCACCTGCGGCGATTTGTACCATCTGGTCTTGGGCTTTTCCTTATTGGGATGATTATTTTATTACTTAGCCAATTGTTATTGGTTTGTTAAAACTTTCAGGTTTTTTCATGATTCAGTCTTGATGTATGTTTCTAGGAATGAAGCCATTTCTTCTGTGTTATCCAATTTGTTGGTATATAATTATTTGCACTAGTCTTTTACTATCTTTTTTACTCTTATGGCATCAATTGTAATATCTCTTCTATCATTTTTAATTTCATTTATTTCAGTCTTCTCTTTTTTTCTTGGTTCAGCTAAATATCTGTGGACATTTATTACTTTAGTTTATGTTTTAAAAAAGTTCAGTTTAGTTGATCTTTTCTATTGATTTTTCTGGTTTCTATTTCATTTTTTTCTGCTGATATTTCCTTATCATATCTTTCTTTCTTCTAACTGCAAGCTTAGTTTGTTCTTGTTTCCTACTTCCTTGAGGTGTAAGTTAGGCTGTTTAAATGAGAGGATGCTTCCTTTTAAATGAAGCCTTCTATTGTTTTGATCTTCCCTCTTAGTACTGTTTTTGCTGCATCCTATAAATTTAGTTTGTTTTGATATTGTTTACCTTTGTTTTAACATATTTTTTCTGATTTCCTTTTTGATTTCTTTTTCAGCCCAATTCTTATTCAATGATCCATTGTTATTTGATCCAATTGTGCTGTCTAGTTTCCTCATATTTGTGGATTTTCCAGTTTGGCTTCTACAATTAATTTCTCATTTTATTTCAGTGTGGTCAGAAAAAATACTTTATGACTTCAAATTCTTAAATTCACTAAGGCTTTTTTATTGTACAACATCTGGTCTTTTCTAAGAAAAGTCATTTGCATTTGAAAAGAATGTGTATTCTGCTGCTTTTGGAAGGAATATTCTGTGTCTGTCTGGTAGGTCGATTGTGTTGTTCAACTCTATTGCTTCCTTATTGTCTATAACAATGTTCCATCCATTACTGAAAGTGGGTATTGAAATCTCCTACTATTATTGTGTTACTATTTCTCCTTTCAGTCCTGTTCAAATTTGTCTTATATCATTAAGTATTGCAATGTTGGGTACAGATCTATTTATAATTGTTATATTTTCCTGATGAATTGACAACCTTTATTATCATGAAATGACTTCTTTTTGTTTGTCATTTGTAGGGACGTCTTTTAACTTCACTTCATTTTCACCCTATGAGTGTCTTTAAATATGAAATAAGTTTATTACAGGTAGTATGTAGTCGAGTTTTTAAAATCCACTTAGACATTCTAGGTTTTGATGGAAAAGTTGAATCATTTACATCTAAGTTAATTTATCAGCAATAAAACTTAATGATTGCCATTTTATTAGACCTTCTGTGTTTTCCTCTCTTGTGTCTTCTTTTGTGGTTTGTTGATTTTATTTTATTATTATTATTTTTTTTGGTATTGATATACTTTATTACCTCTTCTCCTTTTTGTAACATCTGTAGAATGTAGGTATGGGGAAGTAATTCAGGCTCACATAAAATATCTTATATCTGTCTACTTTAAGTTGATAACAAATTCAGTTGCACACAGAAACCCTACATTTCCATTTCTGCATGCATACACTTTATATTATTGTTAAAATGTATATTCATTCATGCTATATATTCTTTAATATATCATAGTCATTTTAATATGTTTCTTTTAACTCTTATACTAAAATTAAAAGTGGTTTGCCCAACCATGTTGCTGAAATTCAGCGTAGCATATCGTATTTGTCTATATATTTTTATTTACCAATGAGCTTCATACTTACCATGTTATTATTCTGTTGAAAGTAAACCCTCTTTTATTTGAATTGAAGAACTATTTAGCACTTCTTGTAAGGATGATCTAACAGTAATAAACTTCTTTAGCTTTTGTTTAGAAAAGTATTTATCTCTCCATCTTTGAAGGAGAGTTTAACCAGGTATAATATTCTTGGTTGGCAGGGGTTTTGTAAAAAATTTTCCTCTCCTTTCATCACTTTGAATGTCTTTGTGCTCCTTTCAGCCTCCAGTTCTGCTGCAAACTCCACTGACAGTCTTATAGAAGTTCCCTTGTATAAAAGTTACTTTTCTGACTGCTTTCTGATTTTTTCTGACTCTTGGCAGTTTGATGAAAATGTGTCTTGTTGTAACTTCTTTTGATTCGTCTTATGTGATATCCTCTGGCCTTCTGGGATCTCAATTCCATTTCATTTATCATTTCTTTGAGTATGCTTTCCGATCTTTTCTCTCCTGTCCTTCAGCATCCCTATAAACCATATCAATCCTCTTGTTGATGTTATATGTCCCTTAAACTTTCTTGACCCTTTAACATTTTTTTTCTTTTTGCTCCTCTGACTTAATTAATTTCCAGTGATCAGTCTTTAAGTTCATTGATCCTTTCTTCTGCTTAATCTATTCTGTTGTTGAACCCCTATAGTAAAGTTTCCAGGTCAGTTGTGTTTTTCAGCTTCATGATTTCTGTTTAGTGCTTATATATATATTCTATATCTCCTTGTTAAAATTCTTAAAATTCTTATTTTGTTCATGAATTATTCTCTTAACTTCAGTCAACTGTCAGGTAAATTATACAACTCATTTCTTTAGGGTTTGTTTCTGGAGATTTATTTTCTTCTATTATTTGGAACATCTCTGCCTAATTCTTCATTTACTTTGAATCTTTCTTGATGCTTCCACATCATACAAATTCTCCCAGGCTTCATGGATTGTACTCACACAAGAGAAGACTCTCACCAATCAATCCGGGAACTTCTGCCAACTCTTTCTCTCCGCAAAGGCAGTTATAGGTTTTGTTTGTTCCCTCTGTACTGAGCCTGGGATGGGAGAAAACTATGAAATCTGTCATCTCAAGATACTGCCTCTATTTTCCCCTAGGCAGCAAGAATGTGCCAGAATTACCTGAGCTACAAGACTGACAATATAAGTGCTAGTTCTTTGAGGAAATCTAAAGAAGTTGGGTTGCTAGATGAATAGATCAACTCTTTCCCTCTCCATGGAGAAGATGAAAGCTGGAATTTTTATCTTCTCACTCTCTGCTGAGCATGGGGGAGGATCAATGGCATTTTCCAGTCCAAGCAACCACACCATTCTCTTTTGACAACTATAATGTACTGGGGTCATCAGAGGTGCAAAACTGGCCAAGATAGCCATTCTTCTTCTGGGGACTCCCTCAGAAATTTTGGGGTGCTGACTGCAAACCAAACTCTTCTAGCCCCTGAATGAAGCTGAGAGTTAGAGGGTTTCTTCCTGATTGTACAGCACTGCAGGGTGCAGGTATTATCTCCTTGAAAATGTGTCCTGACTCTACTGGCCTCAGTGAGCTAGTTTTGCACTCTCCCATCATGCAAGAGTCTTTCAAACAATTCGTTTTTTGTCACAAAAGAAATTTGCCCATGAATCTCTGCTGATGCAGTATGCCTCAGGGGTGAGAAGAGTCCAGATTTTCCTACTCATCTGTGTTCCTTACTTCACCTACTATTTCTTATCTCAGCCCACACCATTACCACTCCTTGCCAGGATTAATATAAGTTACTCTAACTGATCTTACTACCTCTAGTTTTGCTCTTCTATAAATCCTTTCCTACACGGAAGAGTGATCTTTAAAAGTGTGTAAATCTAATCATGTCATCCCCTGTTTAAAACTTTCCAATTTCTTCCTGTCAAAGCTAATCTTTAGTGAAAACATCACTTGCAAGGTACTGTGATAAAATCTTTATGTATAGTATCCTAATTAATCTTAACAATTCCAGGAATTAGGTACTATTATCATAATTTTTTAAAAGAAGGAACTGAGGCCAAGAGAAATTGAATAAGTTAAGCAAGGGTTGCAGAATTAAAAATGATAAACTGCCAGAACATTCCCTTTACCTACAAAACCACAGCCATCCTAGTCCCACTGGCCTCTCCCTGTAACCTTTAGCACTGTTTAAGTTTGTTTCAACAAATTGCTTTCCTGAACATCTAGAGTACATTATCTCTCTTTCTCTTCAACTTGTCATTTCCCTTCCATGTAGTCTTATGACCAAGTAATCTCAAAGTCCCTATAAGCTTTCAGAATAGCTATAATCTCATCAAGTTTAGACCAGTTTGCTATTATGAAAGGTTGGGAATAGATTGCTCTATGTTCTTTAAAAATCTTCATAAATTTTCTAATAATTCAGTGAAGCTTATAAATTTTATTTATTCTTGAGGATGCTGTCTATATCATTGTGTTTTTAAAAAGTTCATCACTATAATGATACATTAAACAACTGGAAATACAAATAAAACATCTTTTGGGTATTCTGCTCAGAAAAGAATAATATACTGCTGGTCTGGTGAGAACATGTCACTCCCTCTGAAATGTGATGCCTCATTTTCCCTCACCCAAATAAACTCTCACATTTCTGTAAGAAGGTTAGACAGCAAAGAGCCATTGATTCACAGCTTTTATGAACAGCATTATTCCACTCTAATAGCTGTGTTGTCTGTGGCATATTCTAGAACCACTTGAGAACCATTCAATAGACAAAATGATAAAGATTACGAGTCCTTATAACCACTGTCAAAGCCATAGTTAGACTAATGCATCTTCAGTGAGAACAATACACGAATCAAAGACCATTTTAAAGTAATCTCAACTTTTTTGATGGAAAAAATTGCTAAGGAGAAGAAAAAATAATTATAGGTGCAATATTTATAAACATGTTGTTTATCTGTTAAAAATACAGGTTGGGAAGAAAATTGAAGGATATGAGGTTGTGAAATTGCAGACACTGTGAAAGAACATTTCATTGGTCATGCATATACACATTCATTCTTTTTTTTACTATCTATTTCAACACCACTCCCCCAGAAAACTTTTTGGTAACAGTATAGAATGGCTTAGTGTTTCCTTTGTACTAAGTCAGATGGGGAAAAACTATACATTAAATAATTTCTGTGACTGTACTTATTGGGGAAGAAAAGAGATGAAAGTAAACAATGTGGATTAAGACCACAAAAACTGCAATCTAATACTTAAAATTGCAAAGTGTTGTTGACGTATGAGATTTTTTTCAAAGTAAGTGAACTGCAAATTGCATTAATGAAGGTTGTTTGGGTTGCAAGTAAAAGTCCTTAGACTTTAACTACGAATGTTTAAGAATGTTTCGATGAACATCATGAATAGAAATGCTTTGGGGGAACAAAAAACAGCAGGGTACAACCCCACCTTCAATACCGAGTGTCTCTCATGTCAGCTTCTCACAGCAGGTTGACTTTCTTCTTCTTAATTTAGATCCTTTTTTAAAAAAAATATATGGTGAAGACATGAATTCTAATAACTCCACAATTTTCCATCTTATGACCTCAATCACCAGACACTTTCTCTGGTTCCACTTTGGGTCAATGGACCCATTCATTATGATTGTATTGGAAAATGGAAGCTTTATGCAAAAAAAGGAGAGAAATATGGAGAAATATCCACAGAAACTGGGTCTTGGCAGTTCAAATAATGGATGTGCATATACTAATAATGTTTTATGAAAGTAATAGAAGACTCTCCTAGCAACAAATAAATTTAAAATATTAGCTAGACTTACTGATAAAAATAAAATAATCATACTATGTATATCAAGGTACCCTATCAAGAACACCTTGTACTGGAAAAGCAAAAACACAGTTATTATAATTCATTGCATTTTAATAAGTTAATCTTCCACCCTTTGCTAAGGAATTTTTCATTTTGCTTAGTGAATTAAAAAAAAAACTATATTGGAAAATCAGACAAAGTTTAACTAAGTTATATTTTATAAATAAGGAAATTTAGGTACAGACAAGTGATAAAATTTTCCCAAGAATGAGCCACTAGTTTTAGGGAGAACACAGACTCAAACAACTATCCTTCTCTATTCCAAATTCTGAAAACTGGTAAACAAAGAACAATGTAGCAGCCAAGATAGGATCCAGAATTCAATGAAATAAGTTTTTTACTAAATTTGTTTGTTTTGTTTTTACTTACCAGATACTAACAATTCTTTACAACAAAGAAAATTGTACCAATTCTCTTCATTATTAGCAAGATGATATCTTCCTGTTTTAATTTGATTTGCGGTTTCTCAGCACAGATTCCTTCTCTGTTATGTTCTGATACATTACTCCAAGCAGTCTTTGCACAAACACATCAGGAGCCAATTTGGCTGATGTGGGAAGTTGTTAGATGAATGGGAACAGAAACACCTGCTGCAGTCCTCTCTAATGAATCCTAAATTAAGATTGTCAGAAACTTGCTGCAAGAAAAATCAGGCAGGAGAAATGTTCCAAATGAATCCAGTTGGGATGAATGTCTACTGCTGACAGGTGTTTCTTAGTCCATTTTGGATGCAATAGGAAAATACCATAATCTAGGTGACTTATAAATAATATAAAGTTGTTTCTCACAGTTCTGGAGGCTGGGAAGTTCAAGATCAATGTTCCAGGAGATACCTGTCTGGTGAAGATACATTTCCATGTTCATAGCCACCTTCTGGCTGTGCCCTCTACATGATATCTCTTATAAGGGCATTAATTCCATTAACAAAGGTTCTGCTCTCATGACATTATCAACCCAGGCAAAGACCCTCCCTCTTATTGCCATCACCTTGGATGCTAGCATGTCAACATGTAAAAGAGGAGAGGGAACACAGATATTCAGACCACAATGAGCTGAAAACCATATCCTACGTTTGATGGAGATGGACTTTTAAATGCAGTTCCACAGGTACTTTGACAGATGTGAAGACTGTAGCATGGTGCCTGGAAGGAAAATGGAGTCGATCAGGCTCCCTCACCCAGATGTCCAGGAAGCAATGACTTAGATGTTTTCTGTAAATCAGAAACAACAGCACAAGCCTACTCTTATATAACCTGTGATATTCTTGGCCTGCTGCAGATTTCATGTATAGACTGACCATGTGGAAAGTCTAATAAAGGCATGTCAGATCTCCCCAGGCCTGGCATATTTCTTCCTGAGTCCGAATCTTGAGTTAACCTGCCTGGGATAGAGCAGTTGCACTACAGTGCCCATTAAAACTTCTCAAACAAAATAAATCAGTACTTTGCAAAAGTACTTGTGATTTTTAAAATATCAACACTGCCAATTTCAGAAAGGAGATGAACAGATGACAGAAAATTATCCAGCCTAAGAATTTTGTTTCAAAAGCACTTAAGACATAAATGCAATTTTTCAGTTTGTTCTGTCTATAGATCTGAATCCAAGAAACACACAAAAATTCTCCTTAAATTTATCCAACTAAATAAATGCCCACCAATTTGATATTTAGAATAATCATAAAGGTATATTCCTGGGCAAAACCTGATTAAGATAGTCACAATAGCTAGATTGTGGAACCAACCTAGATACCCTTCAACAGATGAATGGATAAAGAAACTGTGGTATATATGCACAATGGAATATTATTCAGCCATAAAGAAGAATAAAATTATGGCATTTGCAAATAAATGGATGGAATTGGAGAATATCATGTTAAGTGAAATAAGCCAATCCCAAAAAACCAAAGGCCAAATGTTTTCCCTGATAAGTGAATGATGATATATAATGAGGGTTGGGGGATGGGAGGTGAGAGAAGAATGGAGGAACTTTAGATTATGTAGAGAAAAATGAGAGGAGGGGTATGGAAAATGGTGGAATGAGACAGAAATCATTACCCTATGTACGTGTATGATTACACGAATGGTATGCGTTTACATCGTGTACAACCATAGAAACGAAATGATGTACCTCATTTGTGCACAATGAATCAAAATGCAGTCTGAAAAAAATTTTTTTAAATAATTAAATTTTTTTAAAAAGATATGATATCATGGGAATTTTCAAGTCATTATTCCTTTTAAAACATGTATTGGTGTTAGTAACCCGAAATTCAAGACAAATGGTTTTACAATTTAGATCTAGATCTCAATTCTGAAACCTTTTCTGGAAAGGCATTTTGTGCCTCAACATACAGGTGGAATGCAGACAAGCACTCAGACTGCATCAACTGGCCCAGATCATATTGAAAGGGGCAAGAGTACCAACATATTATGAGAAACGCTATTTTAGATTAAAAAGTAGAAGTGTAAATCTAAACAATATCTTCTTCCCACTGGCATAAGAGTTTTTCACAATATTTTTTGTTTGTTTTCTATATATGCTACTCACTCCACGTTTCATATCTGATTTTTAATGCAACAAGATCAAGCAATATTGCTAAATATCAGGAATAATTAACTAAAATTTTTATTCAAAATTTGAGAGGATTTTTTTTCACTTCTGTTGCAGCTTTATGGAAGAGTAGTATTCACTTGTATTCCTCTCTTTCCTGAATGAATCACCAAAATGCACAAAAAAAAGGAGCTAAAAATAGGGAACTAAAGATTATACTGAAAATAGCATACGATCGTGACTCCACGGTGCAAAATTAGAACACTTGCCAAATTCTGCACGCTGGGTGAACTGGACAGAGAGACCTTGAAGCCAGGGCACTTTCTCCACTCATGAGCACAGAACAGTGGTCAGAGAGGGAATGTTCCAGAGCACCGTCAGCAGAACTAGTGGAGACAGGAAATAAAAAGGACATTTGTTTTGTCTCCTGTAGTCATTTAGAATTTTTTTCATTCTGTGTGGTGAACTTTATGAAACTACTATGATTTGTATTTGCTAAAATGACTCATTCTAATAAACAATTGAATGAAATATGACAAATTCTGGCACCTTATACCAGCACTGTCAAGATGCAGGGTGTTTCATCTCCTAGAGCGCTCCCTTGCATTTACACTGTTCCCCACCCAACCTTATACTGTCTAAGGAACACTGATCCTTCTGTGGCAGGAACTAGGGTTGTCTTTTCTATCATCTCATATGAATCAAACTGTGCACCTTACTACGCCTGGCCTCCATCACTTGGTGTACTGTTTCTGAGATTCATCTGTGTTGTTGAATGTATCACCCATTTGTTTCTTTATTTCTGAGTTTGCATTTCATTACTTAGATATGTCATGGCTTATCCAGTTACCATTTGACTGCTATTTGGAATCATTTCCAGATTTCAACTATTATGGATAAAGTTTCTATTAATTCTCAAAGAATATTCACACAAGCCTTTGCATGGTCATTTTTTTTTTTCAGTTACTATATGAGAGTGAAATTCCCAGGTCACATGGTAAGTTTATGTTTAGTTTTAGAGTCATATCTTTAAATTTTTGCTTCTAAGACTAAAGCTATAAATTTTCCTCTAAATAAAACTTTACATGAATCACACAAACTGGTATTTGTTGTTTTCTTCACGTTAACTCAGTTCAAAATATTTTACCATTTTCCTTTTTGATATCTTCTTTGACCCATCAATTATTTAGAACTGTAATGTTTAATTTTCACCATCTGGGGATTTTCAAGATATGGGACATTCCTAGTTTAATACAATTCCTTTGAGGTTGGAGGAAATAGACATGATTTAAGTTTTTTGAGTCTTGAAAGTTGTTTTATTGTACAACATATGGTCTATTTTTGTGGAAATACAAAATGCACTTGCTAGAGGGTATCGTGCCTCTCTTGAATGGAGTGATTGATAAATGTCAATTTAATCAACTTGGTTAATAATACTGTTTAATTTATTTCATATTAATTATCTGTGTTCTATTAATTTCTGAGAAAGAATATTTTATCATTATGTTTTATTCATGTATTTTGAGCTCTATTATTTGAGGTATACATATTTGAAATACTTTTGTATTCTAGCTGAATTAACCTCTTTGTCTTTGTCAACTCTTTTTATGTCTGTTCTGAAAAAGTAGAAAATTTTTCTCATACTTACAGAGTCACTTTCTTGTGATATATCTAAACCAATCATATTAACTTAGCACATCCATTTCTTTATGAGACTGTTTCACTTTTAATTTAAATTTATTTAGCTGATATATAAAAATATTAAAATACCCATACTTATGGGGTAGCTGTGATTTCCACTCTTACATAAATTGTGTAAGGTTCAAATCAGAGCAAACATATGTATCTCCTCAAACATTTATCAACTCTTTATGGTGAAAATAGTCAAACTTTCTCCCAACTTTTTGAACTATATAGTACATAATTGTTATCTTCAATCACCCTACTATGCAATAGCACACCAGAACATCTTACTCCTAATGACAAGTTAGTACCCATTGATCAACCTCTCCCCAAATGTTCTTCCTTCCTATTCTCCCAGCCTCTGCTAACCACTTTCTATTGGCAACTTCATGAGTTCAACTTTTTTTATATTATATATGATAGGTTATGTGGTACTTGTCTTTTTCTGCTTATTTCAGTGAAAATAATAATCTTCAATTCCACCCATGTTGTCACAAATGACAGCATTCAGAAAAGTAGTTTATTTGAGATATCTTATAGATAATGTATAGTATTTAAATTCTACACTACAATGATATACCCATGTACACAAGTAAATTTAATTCAGTATCTTTGCTTCCTTTGCACAACACATAGACAAGTCATATTTAAAAAGATCTCATGTCCTTGTTCCCCATACCTGAGAAAATCTACAAAGTTTTACTCTCAATCATTCTGAAAGGGATTGTAATAACCTGGGTTTTTTAAAAAGATTTATGTTCTTTATTTTCTTTTACATAACCTTAAAAGAATTTCCTACTAATAACTTAGTGAATGACTAGATAGTATTACAGATAATTACAATAAACATTGTTAAGCACCAGCTCTACTGGAAAAACATTTTACATGAATCCTTTAGGAAAGCATTGATACAAAAATAGGGGGAAAAAGACAAAAACTTTGTTGATATTGACAGTTCCATTTGGATTACATATTTGATAATAATGGTCTAAAAATGGATAGATGATCCTACTTTAGAAATGAACTGGAATAAAACGTAGACCAGATTACATGCCTGGATTCAGAAGAGTTGTTGCACTCCCTGAATTCACAGTAAAACACAATTTACGTTCCCTAATGAAGGAAAGTCATAACCAGCAAGCCAGTTAGCATGGAACTAAAAATATTTTGCCAATTTACAGAAGAAAGAGTGAATAAAAATAAGTGTGTGAAAAGGAAAATTATTTTTCATGTAAAAATCATTTGTCACAGAAGTTACCCCTACCCAAAACAAAGAGAGAGTGGCTTGCTTTTCTATGAACATTGTTGATTTGTTCATTTATTTCTTCACAATTTGAAAATGACTACAGTTACTTGGATGAGATCATGTTTACAATATAAGGTATAGCCCCATCTCCTCAATCAAGGAAATAATCATAATAGTGTCAATAATTCTGTAGGGTCAACCTTTTCTCGTACTGAATCTCCTCACTCCAGGGCTAACGAGATACTCTATGAGCTGCAGCTCCAATGACAGAAACTTTTCATTCACATTTCTTTTTATTTTACAATTAATTAGCCCAGCCTTTTATTTGGCATTGCTTATAGCAAGACCACACTCTGCACAGTGGGCCACGTGTACACGATATCTTCTTCACCACACACAGCAATGTGAAGAAGGCAAGCTCCACACCTTCACCTTGCAGCTTGGAACCTGGAAAACAGCAGACATATATTTGTTGAATGCTGAGCTATGTTGGACATGGTGGTCTGAGAAACTGGAATTCACCAATGTAAGCTTTTTGGAAATACAATCTGAATTTTGAATGAATCATTCTGTGGATGGTGCCTTCTCTTAATTTGCCATTGCTTTTTCTGACAAATACGATTAAATAAACAGTATTGCTCTTTACCAAATCAAAGACAGAAAAATTTAACATAAGAAGACACTGAGGCTATTTAACTGTCTTGCATTTTGTTCTTCTTTCCTTTCTGAAAGCTTTTGATTATCTTGACTTCCGGTCTTAGAAGCTCCATTTCCCTTGACTCTATTTTTAAAATCTTACCAACATTTTTAAAACCATGAATTCTAGTCCCTGAGCCTTTTAAAGTCCTAAAATCGCCATCTCTGCTTTTCTCCCCACTGAACAGTCAAGTGCTCTGTAGGCGAGTTCTGGTCGCTGTGAGTGGCCCACTCCCCTTCATGATCCCAGCTGAGGAACTTTAGCTCCCTTCTAGAAGACAGCTGGAGCTGAGGTGAGAAATAATAGCTTTGTTCTGAAAGTTTTGAAGGCAGGTCTTTGTTGTATACTCTTCCTAAAAGAAACGGTTCAAGAATATATAAGAGTGAAGCCAACAGCAATACTCACTTTAATAAAAATATATTTTTTTAAATCCCTCCTTAGGGAAGCTCATTTTCCCACTCTCTGCAGTATCTCTCATTCTCTCCCTTCATGTGGTCTCCTCACCTCCCCAGTGCTCGCTTCCTCCTGCTCCTGGGACAAATGTTCCTACACTGGCACTCTGTAAGTCCAGCTGTGCCCCACACGCCCCAGGGAAGGTAGTGCTCTGTTGATTGCTTTTCCATTTAGGGACAAATTTCCCTGGAGTTCTGAGGAGCAAGACCTTCTGTCTTGGTTCGCTCTGTGAGTTACTTTGTAAGCTTCCTCTGTATGAGCCAAATTCCCCACAGATCATATGGAAGAACTACCTTTTTTTTTATAATATTACCATGATATGGCAGTCAAAAGACCCCCCCCAAAGGCCCACATGTTAAAGGCTGGATACCCAGATAGCTGGGTGGTGGTGGGACCTCTAGGTGGAGGAGCCTTATGAGATCCGTAGGTCACTGGGGATGTGCCCGCAAAGGGGATTATGGAACACCAGCCTCTTCCTTTCTCCTTTGCTTCCTAGTCATAAGATGGGAAGTTCACACTACCATGCAATCCTTGCCATTGCCAAATGGCACATCCACCAGAGATCAAAGGTAATAGGTCTGCCTCAGCACGGACCAGAACCTCCAAAACAGAGTCCAAACAAAACTTCTATTAGATAATTTTTATAATTATCTCAGGCATATTGTTATGGTGACAAAAAGGTGACTAACAGACAACTTAAAAAGGTTTTATGGTCTGGATATGAGGTGTCCCCCAAAAGTTCCAATACTAATGCAGGATTTCAGAGGTGACATAATCAGATTGTGACAGTTTTAACCTAATCAGTCCATCTGAGATGAATGGACTAACTGGGTGGTAGGAGGTAGCTGGAAAAGGTGAGTCACTAATGGTATGCCCTGGAAGGTTCTGTCTTCCTTGTGGCCCCTTCCCCTTTTGCTCTCTGCTTCCTGGTTGCCATGAGGTGAGCAGCTCTCGTCCATCATGCCCTTCTGCCATGATGTTCTGCCTCACCTTGGACTGAGAGCAATGGAATCAGGTCACTATAGACTAAACCCCTGAAACCATGAACCAAAATAAACTTTTCCTCCCCTAAGTTGTTCTTATCAAGTATGTTGGTCACAGCAACACATAACATACCAGTTAACCATGTTGGTTAACATACCAGTATAGAGCAGGAATATGAAAATTTTAATTTTCAAAAGCATTTATACTTTAGCATACAAATTTTTATGTCAATGCATCCTAATGACTTTTGTACATCTTTTCCTGTTACTTTGGGCTTCCTTTCCTCACCTGTTGGGCATCAGGCCTGCCTAACATAGAGTAAACATGTGAAATCTCTCTCATACACATTTCCTGAGGTTTCTCTGCACTTGTATGACCATTACATACACTCACAAAAACAAGCACATCATGAGAGGTGTTCTTCATTTAACAAAAATGGCGCTATATTATACATACTTTTTTGCATGTTGGTTTTCAAATTCAATAGTACTTCATGAAAAAACATTTTCAAGACAACAGGTATCATTCAAATTATACATTTTCTGTGGTGTAAGGGAATCAAACCAGGGCATCTTAGGCAACATTCTACCATAGCCCAAATTGTGCTTTTTGAATGACTTAATTATGATCATATTTTAGACCAGGGTTTTTCAGTATCAGCACTATTGACATTTTTGACATGGTAATTCTTTGTTATAAGAACTGAGCATTACAGGATGTTTAGCATCATCTCTGGCCTCTGTCCACTAGATTCCATAAGCACCCACCACACTCACCTCTAATTGTAACGATTAAAAATGTCTCAAGATACTGTCAGATATTCCCTGGGGGAAAACCACCTCTGTTGAGATATATTATAATATATAATATAATAGATTCATCCATTCCTTTAGTAAGGGGAAGTCCATATTTTTTTGCTAGCACAATACAATGCAGCAATTAATATATTTGTGATAAATATATTTTATGATAAAATTCTTTTATCAAATATTTTCAAATATACATTTTGTCAAAACCTTGGATCTACAAACAGGCTCTCAGGACTTATAGCAAATGTTCACCATGTTCAAAATCAGGCCTTGTAAAATCAGACAAATAAGTCTTCCTTTATAAACAGGAATATTTCAAAATTCAAACAAATGTTAATGTAAACTTAGAGGACTATCTTAACCTTGGAAAGTACAGAATTCCTACTATAAACAGGACTACTAGTAGCAGTCAAGAATAAAATTACTTTATTTCAACTTTATGCATTTTATGTTATAAAATTAAAATGTAAATCTATGTAATGTCTTATGTGCCTAATTCTAAGTAACTGTGTAATGTGAAACTAAAATAACAAACTACTTACACAGCAAGAAATATGATTAAAAAACAAGGTGTTCAGCAAATGTAAAAGTACTTGGGTATGAACCCTAGACATTGGGATGGAGATTAATAAGTAAGACTAATGTATAAAAACAAGAAAAAGTTCATTAAATGTTTTAGACTTTTATGAATTTTAATAATTTGTTTCTCTATATTTGAGAGAAAAATAAGTTACGAAAATATGAGAATCCATTTGTCAGAAATATTCCATATGACACATTCCAAAAATGAAAGACACAAAAGGGACAAGGAGGAGAAAGTCTCAATATAAACCCTGAGACATGGACTGGGGCCAGATCATGAATGATCTTATGGGCCATGGGAAGAATTTGGGCCTCTATCACAAAACCAATGGACAGGCAATAGACAGTCTTAAGTAGAGGTGTGACATGTTATATATGTATATTTTAAAAATTGTCTCTGATCATAGAGAATTGATCAGGGGTGACATGAATAGGTCAATAGTTCTGAGCTTACTTTAAAGAAAACTTGGACCAAGGTGGCAAAAGTGGAACTGACAGGAATGAGTATTTGAACACTGATTGTAAGAACTGCTTTCTGAAATTTAATGATGAGTGCCATCACATGTCAAAGAGAGTTAGAGTTTAGAACAAGATGAAACCATTTAGACTATGTAGCACATTAGAGTTCAGGACCTCACTTTGGGGAACGTCAACATTCTGTGGTAGTAGAGGAGAATGGGCACGTGAAAGTCACTGAGAAGATCTGTTGCAGGTTTGGATATGAGGTGCCCCCCAAAAGCTCATGGGAGACAAGGCAAGAAGGTTCAGAGGGGAAATGACTGGGCTGTGTGATCGTTAACCCAATCTGTGAATTAATCACCTGATGGGATTAACTGAGTGGTAACTGGAGGCAGGTGGGGTGTGACTGGAGGAGGTGGGGCATGAGGGGGTGGCTTTAGAATATATATTTTGTATCTATCCAGTTGAGTCTCTCTCTGCTTTCAGGTAAGCACTCTCCCTCTGCCACACTCTTCCTCCATGAAGTTCAGCCTCACCTTGATCCCTGAGGAATGGAGTCTGCTTTCTATGGATTGGCACCTCTGAAACTGTGAGGCCCTAAATAAACTTTTCTTCCTCTGCAGTTGCTCCTGTCTGGTCTTTAAGTCACAGCAGAGAAAAAACTGACTAAAACACATACCAATGTAGAAAACCAGGGAAGAGCAATGTTACGCTAAACAAGGGAAGGACATTTCAGAAAAATTGTTCCATAGTAATAATGCTACTGATAAGGCATTAAAAATACATGAAAAGTAGCTGGCATGGTGGTGTATGCCTGTAATCCCCAGCAACTTCAGAGGCAGAGACAGGAGGATCACAAGTTGAAGTCCAACCTGGGTAACTTAGCAAGACCCGTCTCAAAATTATAAATAATAATAATAATAAAAGGACTGGGGAAGTAACTCAGTGGTAAACCATTCCTGGGTTCAAACCCCAGTACCATAATTCTTCTGAAGTTTTTTTTTTTTTTTTCATGTTTTCTTACTAAATAGTGAAAACAGTCAAACCAAACATTTTCACTGGAGTTGTTTTTGCTGTGGATTGAAGTTTCATTTGCAATTTTCTTAATCTTCTAAATCAGTAATAATTGTAGTTATTTCTTACTTACCAAACAATTATTTTAAAGAAAGTTTTATTTTAATTTTTAAGTAATCTTGTTTTTGAGTGATAGGATTTTTAGTATCACTTTGCAGTCCCTTAATTAAGAGGTGATTTTTTTCTTTCCTATGAAGTTGTGGATTAGGTTGACTTTCCTTCCACATTGATCCCATTTAGATCTTTACTTGAAATTCAAACAAGATTCTAATATGAACTTACCCTCTCCCTAGTTTCAGGCAATTTTGAGAATTTATCCTTATTTTCATGTTTTTTTTTTTTTTTCATTTTGATGAGAATCTGGAAATACTTGTATGTACACTCAGATGGTCAACTTGATCACACGCCGGTCACAGCTCAGAGTCCAGTTGCCTGATGCTGCAGCTCTCTCCTTCTCTGCTGCTGTCTTTCCTCATTGCTCTCTCCATCATACTCAGTATTCTTTGTGACCATGTCAGGGTATTTTAAATTCCTTTTAAAGGAAATCACTCTTTGCTTGGGATTAAAGCTTCCACGGTTGCTGGGACTTGACTTTTTTTCTGCATAATACGATCACAGTACCCTCCCAGCAACAATAACTCAGGAGTAACTTGAAGACACGTCTGTTTAATTACTTCACACTCGGTGTCAGACAGACAATAATAGCAATGCAAGGGACCTGAGAGATCATCCAATTAGTACAAGCCCCTTGTGTTGTAGATGAGGAGAATGAGTCATAGCTAAGACTTTTCACAGTTGTCAGGAAATTTGCATTCATATTTATAGAACAAGCAATGCCTAACATGATAGAAAACTAATGACTTAGTGTAACTTGTGAAAACATAATTTTTATGAGTTACTGATAACCTCAAGTCCTTTTGAAACTAGAGAGAATAGAAATGGGTTTGTCAGCCATTAAAAATAGCGATTAATTTGCTCTTCTAAATGTCAACAAAAAGTTACTGAACAGCATAGAACAGGAAAAAACACCCAAAAGACATTGTGAAGGTTCATACTTTAGCATTGTTTTTCAAATTAATTGGAATTTCTTGATTATGAGAACAGATATTTGTAAAACATCTACATAATAATTAATCTACTTAAAATCATGTCCTTAGAATTGAAAAGCAGATACATCTTGACTTGTTATGTCTGTTATTATATAGGTTGGAAAATCCCTAACCCAAAAATCTAAAATCAAAAATGCTCCAAAATCCAAAACTCTTTGAGTTTTGACATAAATATTCCACAAGTGGAAAATTTCACACCTGACCTCATGTGACAGATCACAGTCCAAAGTGCAAGCACACTGCAGATATTATGTAAAATTACCTTCAGGATATGTTACAAGGTATACAAAACATAAATTTTTGTGTTTAGATTTGGTTCCATCCTCAATTTTCTCATTACTATATGAAAATATTCCAAAATCCCCTCAAACTAAAGCATTTAGGTAAGGGTCACCCTAGGATAAGTACTTTCCCTTGAAGAGTTGCCAACTGCTGTGGCCCCCACCCATTTCTACTGTCATTTCCAATCTCTTTATTCCTTGGAGAAATTGAGACATGGGATTTACTATTGAGCCTAAAGCTAGTCCATTAGTGTGTGGTATGTTTTCACTTTGATTAATTTGGATGAAAAGGAATGTTTCTTCAATTATGATGTCCCACATTCTGGTGATTGGCATTCCAAGTCACATCAAAAATAAAAGCATGTACAAATCTATAAAATAAATCGAAATTGAAAAGTAGTTCCATATATAAAAGTAACACATGAGTATTTTGAGATGCCTCACTGTGGTGTTTAGGATTTTTGACATCTACTTGCAAAATAAAAAATAACATTTCTAAATGACTGAATGTATTATTTTCAAATATCAAAGTAGAAAACAGCCTCTGGGATCAGGGCAGGGCAGCCAGAGACTTCTCCAGGCAGCTCTGCCCACTCCAGCCGCAGGCTCTTTCCACGGGGCGATCCAAGATGGCGGACTAGAGGGTGACTGCATCTCCAGTTGCTCCAGAACCCAGGAGATAAGAAGGGGAGGCATTGAGAGACTCCGACTAAAATAGAGCCACAGGAGAGTCTGCCCACTGGGTAAAGCTCGGCCGGGTGGCAGGCCCAGATAGAGGTGGCTTATCGGAGCAGGACAGGGCAGCTAGAGTCTGCCACAGGCAGCCCTGCACACTCCAGCGGTGGGCCCCTCCCACACAGCCAGCTTCTCCAGGTTCTCAGAGCAGGCCCCCTAGTGAGAGCCTTTCTGATCAGAACAAGCTCCAAGTCCCGGAGCCAGCGTGGCATGCTCCGGCCCGCAAGCAACTTCAGGACAGGGCAGTCAGAGACTTCCCCAGGCAGCCCGGCCCCCTGCAGAGGGAGGTGCCTTTCAAGGCTAGCTTCTCGGAGCAGACCGCCCAGTGAGAGCCTTTCTACGTAGAATCAGCCACAAGTCCCCGAGCCAACGAAGAGCTTCGATCCGCAAGCAGCCTCTGGGATCAGGGTAGGGCAGCCAGAGACTTCTCCAGGCGGCTCTGCCCACTCTGGCCGCAGGCTCTTTCCACGGGGCGATCCAAGATGGCAGACTAGAGGGTGACTGCATCTCCAGTCGCTCCAGATCCCAGGACTCAATAAGCGGAGGCATTGAGAGACTTGGACAAAAATAGAGCCACGGGTGAGTCTCCCCCACTGGGCGAAACTTGGCCTGGGCGGCAGGCACAGATAGGGGTGGCTTATCAGAGCAGGGCAGGGCAGCTAGAGTCTTCCCCAGGTAGCCTTCCACACTCTGGCAGTGGGCTCCTCCCACAGGGCTAGTCGCAAGGTGCAGGCCTCCAGTGAGAGCCTTTCCGCACAGAGCCAGTTCCAAGCCCTGGAACCAGTAGGGGGCTAGGGGAAGCTTTCTTCGGAAGCACTGCATTATCAAGTTCCTCCAAGACTTCAGGCTACTGAAGGCTGGGAGGTGATACACTGGAAATCTACAGGGACACTATGAGCCAATAGAGGAAATCTGCAATATCTCAGGATCCCACTGACAGCTGACCAATATGAGAAAACAAGGGAAGAAAATGTCCCGAACAAACCTAGATACTACACCAATAAAACCCAATGACAGCACAGCAGAAGAAATGTCAGAAAGGGAGTTCAGAATGTACATAATTAAAACAATCAGGGAAGCAAATGAGGAGATGAAAGAGCAAATGCAGGCATTGAAGGAGGAGATGAAAGAGCAAATGCAGGCATTAAATGATCGCACCAATCAATAGTTAAAAGACCAAATATGGGAAGCAAGAGATCATTTCAATAAAGAGTTAGAGATACTGAAAAAAAAAAAAACTGAAATCCTTGAAATGAAGGAAACAATAAACCAAGTTAAAAACTCCAGAGAAAGCATAACCAATAGGATAGAACACCTGGAAGACAGAACCTCAGACATTGAAGACAAAAATATTTAATCTTGAAAACAAAGTTGGCCAAACAGAAAAGATGGTAAGAAATCATGAACAGAATCTACAAGAATTATGGGATATCATGAAAAGGCCAAATTTAAGAATTATTGGGATTGAGGAAGGCTTAGAGAAACAAACCAAAGGAATGAACAAACTATTCAATGAAATAATAACAGAAAATTTCCCAAATCTGAAGAACGAAATGGAAAATCAAGTACAAGAGGCTTATAGGACTCCAAATATACAAAATTACAACAGACCCACACCAAGGCACATTATTATGAAAATACCTAACATACAAAATAAAGACAGAATTTTAAAGGCCGCGAGAGAAAAGAATCAAATTACATTCAGGGGGAAACCAATAGAATATCAGCAGATTTTTCAATCCAGACCCTAAAAGCTAGAAGGATCTGGAACAACATATACCAAGCCCTGAAAGAAAACAGATGCCAACCAAGAATCTTATACCCAGCAAAACTTACCTTCAAATTTGACGATGAAATAAGATCCTTCCATGATAAACAAAAGCTAAAGGAATTTACAAAAAGAAAGCCAGCATTACAGAACATTCTCAGCAAAATATTCCATGAGGAAGAGATGAAAAACAACGATGCAAATCAGCAACAGGAGGCGCTAGGCTAAAGGAATAGACAGATAAAGGAGAAACCAAATCATGTGAAAAACAAATATGAGTCAAATGACTGGGAATACAAATCATATCACAATAATAACCCTGAATGTTAATGGCCTGAACACATCAATCAAAAGACATAGACTGGCAGATTGGTTTAAAAAGAAAAATCCAACAATATGCTGCCTGCAAGAGACTCATCTCATAGAAAGAGATACCCATAGACTAAAGGTGAAAGGATGGGGAAAAATGTATCATGCACATGGACTCAGCAAAAAAGCTGGAGTATCCATCCTCATTTCAGGTAATGTGGACTTCAAGCCAAAACTAGTCAGAAGGGATAAAGAAGGACATTACATGCTGCTTAAGGGAAGCATAAATCAGCAAGATATAACAATCATAAATATCTATGCCCCGAACATTGGCTCATCTATGTATGTCAAACAAATCCTTCTCAATTCCAGAAATCAAATAGACCACAACACAATAATACTAGGTGATTTTAACACATCTCTCTCACCACTGGATAGATCTTCCAAACAAAAGTTGAATAAAGAAACCATAGATCTCAATAACACAATCAACAATTTAGACTTAACCGACATATATAGAATATACCATCCAACAAAGAACAAATACACTTTCTTCTCAGCAGCACATGGATCCTTCTCTAAAATAGACCATATTTTATGCCACAAAGCTACTGTTAGCAAATACAAGAAGATAGAGATACTACCTTGTACTCTATCAGATCATAATGGATTAAAATTAGAAATAAATGACAGAATGAAAAACAGAAACTTCTCCAATACCTGGAGACTAAATAATACACTATTATATGATGAATGGATAACAGAAGACATCAGGAGGGAAATTAAAAAATTCTTAGAAGTAAACGAGAACAAACACACATCATATCAAAATCTCTGGGACACTATGAAAGCAGTACTTAGAGGAAGATTTATTTCATGGGGCTCATTCAAAAAAAGAAGTAGAAATCAACAAATAAACGACTTAACACTACAGCTCAAAGCCCTAGAAAAAGAAGAGCAGACCAATACCAAAAGTAGTAGAAGACAGGAAATAGTTAAAATCAGAGCCGAAATCCACGAAATTGAAACAAAAGAAACAATTGGAAAAATTAACAAAATAAATAGTTGGTTCTTTGAAAAAATAAACAAAATTGATAAACCCTTAGCCAAACTAACAAAGAGAAAGAGGGAGAAAACTCAAATTACTAAAATTCAGAATGAACAAGGAAACATCACAACAGACACAACTGAAATACAAAACATAAGTAGAAGCTATTTCGAAAATCTATACTCCAACAAAACAGAAAACCTCGAAGACATCAACAAATTTCTAGAGACATATGAATTACCTAAACTGAACGAGGAGGACATAAACAACTTAAATAAATCAATTTCAAGCAATGAAATAGAAGAGGTCATCAAAAGCCTACCAACAAAGAAAAGTCCAGGACCAGATGGGTTCTCAGCCGAGTTCTACAAAACCTTTAAAGAAGAGCTCATTCCAATACTCCTCAAACTATTCCATGAAATAGAAGAGGAGGAAACCCTCCCAAACTCGTTCTATGAAGCCAATATCACCCTGATACCTAAACCAGACAGAGACACATTGAGTAAAGAAAATTTCAGACCAATATCCTTAATGAACATCGACGCAAAAATTCTCAACAAAATTTTAGCAAACCGCATACAAATATATATTAAAAAGATAGTGCACCACGAACAAGTGGGTTTTATCCCAGGGATGCAAGGTTGGTTCAACATTCGGAAATCAATAAATGTCATTCACCATATCAACAGACTTAAAGTTAAGAATCACATGATTATTTCAATAGATGCAGAAAAAGCATTTGATAAAATACAGCATCCCTTCATGCTCAAAACACTAGAAAAAATTGGGGTAGTGGGAACATTCCTCAACATTATAAAGGCCATCTACGCTAAGCCCATGGCCAATATCATTCTAAATGGTGGAATACTGAAAGCGTTCCCCCTAAAAACTGGAACAAGGCAGGGATGCCCTCTTTCACCACTTCTATTCAACATTGTCCTTGAGACTCTAGCCAGAGCAATTAGACAAACCAAAGAAATTAAAGGGATACGAATTGGAAAAGAAGAACTCAAACTATCCCTGTTCACTGATGACATGATTATATATTTAGAGGAACCTGGAAATTCCACCAGAAAACTTTTAGAACTCATAAGTGAATTCAGTAAAGTAGCAGATTACAAGATCAATGCTCATAAATCCAATGCATTTTTATACATAAGTGATGAATCTACAAGAAAGAGAAATTAGGAAAACTACCCCATTCACAATAGCATCGAAAAAAATAAAATACTTGGGAATCAATCTCATAAAAGAGGTGAATGACCTCTACAATGAGAACTACAGAACACTAAAGAAAGAAATTAAAGAACACCTTAGAAGATGGAAAGATCTCCCATGTTCCTGGATAGGCAGAATTAATATTGTCAAAATGGCTATACTACCAAAAGTGCTACACAGATTCAATGCAATTCCAATTAAAATCCCAATGATGTACCTTGCAGAAATAGAGTAGGCAATTATGAAATTCATCTGGAAGAATAAAAAACCCAGAATAGCTAAAGCAATCCTTGGTAGAAAGAGTGAAGCAGGGGGTATCGCAATACCAGATCTTCAACTCTACTACAAAGCAATAGTAACAAAAACGGCATGGTATTGGTACCAAAATAGACAGGTAGATCAATGGTACAGAATAGAGCACATGGACACAAACCCAAATAAATACAATTTTCTCATACTAGACAAAGGGGCCAAAAATATGCAATGGAGAAAAGATAGCCTCTTCAACAAATGATGCTGGGAAAACTGGAAAACCATATGCAATAGAATGAAATTAAACCCCTATCTCTCACCCTGCACAAAACTCAACTCAAAATGGATCAAGGACCTCGGAATCAGACCAGAGACCCTGCATCTTATAGAAGAAAAAGTAAGTCCAAATCTTCAACTTGTTGGCTTAGGATCAGACTTCCTTAAGAGGACTCCCATAGCACAAGAAATAAAAGCAAGAATCAACAACTGGGATAGATTCAAACTAAAAAGCCTTCTCTCAGCAAAGGAAACTATCAGCAATGTGAAGAGAGAGCCTACAGAGTGGGAGAATATCTTTGCCACTCATACTTCAGATAGAGCGCAAATTTCCAGAATCTATAAAGAACTCAAAAAACCCTACACCAAGAATACAAATAATCCAATCAACAAATGGGCTAAGGAAATGAACAGACACTTCACAGAAGATGTACAAGCAATCAACAGATATATGAAAAAATGTTCAACATCCCTAGTAATAAGGGAAATGCAAATCAAAACTACCCTAAGATTTCATCTCACCCCAATTAGAATGGCGATTATCAAGAACACAAGCAACAATAGGTGTTAGCGAGGATGTGGTGAAAAAGGAACACTCATGCATTGTTGGTGGGGTTGCAAATTAGTGCAGCCACTCTGGAAAGCAGTATGGAGATTCCTCAGAAAGTTTGGAATGGAACCACCATTTGACCCAGCTATCCCACTCCTTGGCCTATACCCAAAGGACTTAAAATCAGCATACTACAGAGATACAGCCACATCAATGTTCATAGCTGCTCAATTCACCATAGCCAGATTGTGGAACCAACCTAGATGCCCTTCAGTTGATGAATGGATAAAGAAACTGTGGCATATATATACAATGGAATATTACTCCGCAATGAAGAATGATAAAATTATGGCATTTGCAGGCAAATGGATGAAATTGGAGAATATCATGCTAAGTGAGATAAGCCAATCTCAAAAAACTAAAGGACGAATGATCTCGCTGATAAGCGGATGAGGACATATAATGGGGGGGTGGGAGGAGTTAACATTAGAGTTAGGGTTAGGTTTAGGGTTAGAGATAAGGAGTGTGGTAAGAATGAAGGAAAGAAGGACTGTATAGAGGGAAAAGAGGGGTGGCAGGGGTGGGAGGGAAGGAAAAAAAATAATGAATCAAACATCATTGCCCTATGTAAATGTATGATTACACAAATGATATGCCTTGACTCCATGTACAAATAGAAAAACAACATGTATCCCATTTGTATACAATAATAATAAAAATTAAAAAAAATCAAAGTAACTTAGTTTAACTATAAGAGTGTTCATTTTCTACTCATGCTAAAACTATACCCAAAGCAGGAACAGCTGCTTTGACAAGAATACTTCAAAGAAACTTACTTTTCAGTATCATTGGGCAGAGAAATCTTAATTATGCAAAGAATTGAAACCACAGCTCTGACTCATTCATTTTGTACTACTGGCAAAGAAGTCTTTTCAGTGAAAAACATATAAATCTTTGCTTGACTCGAATGAATTACTGATCATGACACTCTTATTTTACTGAGTAACTTTTCAGATTACAAGTTTTCATATATGCAGACTCAACAAAATCCAACACAGACTCACAGCAGTCTGAAATGAATGTGTACTTTTTTTTTTACTTCTACGCTAATAGGTGTCAATTAATAATAAGGAAATGCTAACTCTAAGTTGTTTTCTGCAATTTGTTTGCAATTTTTATTTACACACTATTCCAAGAGTCTTCAAAATTGTAATGACTGCCTATCAAATCTAATAATAGATACATGTCAGTAGATCTGACTTCCACCAAACCATCACATTTAGTTATTTCTCTATTCCATAAACACCAATACACCTCTTTTCTGAGCCCTAGCCTATATTGAAATGTAAGTAAAAATCACGTCTTCCCCCTTGAAGGTGAAGGTGAATGTATATATCTTCCCCCTTGAAGGTGAAGGTGAAGGTATGTATCCAAAAGACAGAAAGAAAAAAAAAAACTGTTATATCAGTGGATTATATCAGTTATAATATATCATTATATTATACATATGTTGTTAAATCAGTGAATTAATGCACTGATTATGTTAAAGCTTTCATAACCCAATCACTTCACGTCTAAACTTTCTCATATTGTCTCACATATGATCTCTTGGGGGACACCTCATATCTGAATCATAACACCAGCATTTATTACATAATTTACATGATAAGAACTGAATGAATTTTTTACGTAGATTATCAATTGTCAGGACAACCATTGTAAATATCTCTATTTTGTAGATTAGAAAATTGAGCCTCAAGGATGTCACTGACTTCTCAAGAGATACTCATAGGCAGAAGTGTCCCCTTCCATATAGGAGGACCTCACTTTTCTACCACCGAATCAGTGAAATCAACCAACCAGAAAATCCTTCCTTGTTTTATCTTTAATCTGTTTATATGTTCTAGCCCCCTCCTAATACAGAGAAAGTTTCCTGATCTTATCAGAACCCAATATTTCCATTCCCCTTCCTTTCTCAAGAAATATATATGTAGCACTTTGAATTCTCTCTCTTTTGCCTCCATTTCTACCTGAACATTCCCATCAGCCTACAAACCTGCCCTCTTAACTCCTAATTTTGAAGAATACTTTATTTAATCCCTATTGCCCTCTACCTATCATCCCACATGATTTCTATTCTTTCCTCCATTAATTTCTCAAAAGAGTTGTCTATAGCTAATGTTTCAAATTCTCAACCTTTTATTGACTCTTTAACCCACCCTGATCTGGTTTCTGCCCTTGTCCCTCCCCAGAATTGGCCCTGTGGAGCTCACTGGCAATCCCTGGAAGGACAAAAGCAGTTGATTATCTCCCTGCTGCATTTTACTTGATCTTCAAAACTGAACTAGAACTTAACCAACCACAGGGGCATGGATAATCCTATATCCCCAACAAAGACCTCCTTAGGTCTAATTGCTGTGAACATAAAAATGAACTCCTCCACGGCAGTGTTACTGAATGAGAAAGATGTCATAGAAGGATGGAGTTACCATTGATTGATATGGAGAAGTATTCAAAAGGAAAATAAAAATAAATTGCTCAAGTGTTGGTACAGTTTTATTCCATTTCATGAACTTGATTGATAAAAACTGATTGGCAATTTCATGTGATGTCCTATGCTAGATGTCAGAGGAAGCCCTTACCCTCGAGGATTTCAAAATCCAGAGGAAAAGATACATAAGACAAACTTTCAAATAATATATTCTTTCAAGAGGAGAAAATTTGCTGCCATGGAACAAAAGTCAATTACCACACAGAATGTGGTTAAACGAAACCATTCCCAGGCCCCAATTTGTGATGGAGAAGAAATGTGAAAAGGATTTATGATGTTAAGTGGAAAGTTTAAAATGTCCTCATGCTGGGCAGTTCCTAACCACTAATGCCTAAACCTGAGTTTCCGCTATTAGCATTCCCCTTACTTCCCCAGCAGCTAAACAAATGTCTTTGTATGAAGAAAGCTGAATTGAAAAAATAGCTCAATTTTTCTGTTTTCAAAAATCCCCCTCATCTTGAAGCATCAATTTTGAGAACCCAAGGGAACTGAAGAAGATGTAGGAGTAAATCAATTTCAAATAAATTGACAATGTCCCTCTGAACACAGTGGTTCCACAAATTGCAGGAAAAGTGCCAACCATAAAACTCAAATAGTTTATCATCATTCTGATTGCATTGTTGGTTTAGGAACCTTTTCTTAAGGTGTTAAAATTTTAGACTCAGAGAAAAACGATCACATTTTATTTTGAATCATTTATTTATGGTACTTTTTAAAAGTTTATACATTGTAGACATTACAGTTTTCAGAAATAGATAAGCATTTCTCTCTAGCATATACAGACATCAACTGCGTAAATGTAACTTTCAACCTGAGTTGAGTGATTAATGTGTGGGTTGTACAGATACTTTGCATCTTCTATTTTTTCCTGTGAATAAATTTGGATCATTATAAATTTTGGAAATATCAACAGGAACAATAAGGAGATCTAATCAAATAAGACTTGCAATCTTTCTTCATAAAATGGCTTAGTAGGTGGAAAGTTGAAAGAATTGACCAATTATAGATTTTTTTAAACCTATCTGACTTACTAATGTGATCTCTGCTTGCTAGAATAAAATAGAATATATCAAGCCTTGCTTGCTTATAACAAAGGAAAAAAGACTTTGAGGATACTAGAATAGCTCCATTGTGTAAAGGGCACCCCATGGTCGGCAGGAAAATCAGCACATCACAATTCCAATCTGATTTAATTGTTTGCATTGTCAATTAGCAATATAAATTTGGGAAACTTCCTTAACCTTCCTAAGCCTTCCACTATAGATTATTAAATGGAATGCTATGAGTATTAGAGGCTAATAAAACGATCATCATTAGTGATGCAATAAATAGTAGTTATTGTTAATATTTCTTTATAAAAGTTGGAACAAACACAACAGTCTCTGGTCAAGAAAACATTAAAAAAAAGATGGCTCTTTGAGGCTAAACAATTTCCAATATAGTTTATTAATTCCAAGGAAAGGAAAACTATTCCATTGCTTTTCAAGTCTTCTGCCTTCCCTTCTTGGCATTACCCCAAATTCAAGAACTCTTTAAATCCAGACATAGAAAAATACAGTGATTCGCAAAAGAATGTTCACCCACCTAGTGGGTGACTTTTCTTTCACTTAGAAATGTGAGCAGAATCCTAAGTCTATGTCCCAAATGATAGAGAATAAACCCCCACAGGTGACTGCATCCAAGACACAGGGTGTCCCTGCCAGGAACCATATATTCATACTCATTCCAATGCTTCACCACAGACTCTGAAATCCCACCCACGGTCCCAAAGATATTGCCAGCTGAAACCTAAGTTCACTTGATCCATTACTCCATTTAATTCTCTTCCTGGCACCTATTACTATCAAAAACGATTCCCTCACTTGTTGTCTATCTCCACCCCCTGATATGTAATTCCAGAAAAGCAGAGGCTTTACTCTCTTGTTCACTAAAATATTTTTAAAATGGTTTCCCGTGATTGGCGGGTCTCATACCATTCACCTGCTGGTGCTGTTATCAACAGTGTGAGACCAGGCATCGCTCCCTTAGTGGTGATTGGGAAGCCAAGCAAAGGCAGAGATGGTGTGACCTGAAAACAAGGAACAAATGATTGAAGAGGCACATCAGCTTCAGGGGAGTCAGGAGATGAGAGCTCAAGCTTAGCTCACAGATGAACAAGTGCAAGCCTCTAACTGTATTGAAATAACATAATTCCTCTCATTTTTCTCTAGCAGATCACTAGAACAACCCAAATGCCATAATAATCTAAGGGAGGAGTGCGAAATGAGTTTTCTTATTTATCTCAGTGAGGGGTCTTCTCTCTCAATCTGGAGGGTTCTTGCTGTGGGAGGTTAATAGGATAAGAAAGTCAGCTTCTAAACCTCCATGTAGACCAGAGAGCATGAACTATATGGACAGCAGGGTTGCTTTTCAGAATCTCAGCACCAACAATTCACAGGAGAGGCCAAATTATCCTGGGCACCGCACACCTGCTTGCTTAGGACTTTAAGACGCAGATGGCTCCTCCCCGTCCCACTGCCAGAATTTCTGTGAAACTCAGAAAACTGTTTCAATTTCTCTCAGAACTGAATTGTATCTGAAAGGACCTTCTGCCAGTTCACAGGGCCGCACAGCCATGTCAGCTCCATGCCCTGTGGGGCATGCCCCCTGGTAGGGTGGGCATGGTCACCAGGTGACTACAATTTGAGTCTGTCCCCCCACAATAGGTGTCTGCCCCCATGGACCCTGATGTTCCTGGCCAGAGGCCACCATTACTCTGTGACCACCGTGTGCATATGCAACTAAAAGACCTACAGGAATAGCACATGCATCTCTGGGCCCCAACCCATTTCTTTCCATCCAGATTCTGTGGTTTTCCTCATCTGAGACACTAATGAGAATGAGACTAGAATAAGCCACTGGTCATTAATTGAGATTCACTTAAGAGTTTATTGTTTGGTTGGTTGGTTTTGGTTTTGCATTTCCTACCTTTACGAAAAAAAATTATTAAAGGCCAAAGTGATTGGGTATTCTTCTAAGAGTTTTTCCATAATTGAACAGTAACACCTTCCTCCTTTGGAAAGTCAGGAAGCCAGTCCCCTGTTTCCCTCCAGCAAGGCAGAGACTGAAAACACTTGTAAAACCTCAGTGTGGCATGGTGAGGTGCCCAGCACAGGCAGCTTGTGCAGGGAACTGAGCATGGTTGCTGCTTCAGGTGTCCATGAGGCCTAATCAATCCCCACAGTCACCAGGGGTGGAATCACAGGAACTTTGCTTCCTGCTCTGTCTGTCTAGTCACCATTCCCATGTCTGGGGCTGCATATGCTGTGCCTCAAGGCTCCAGAGTTCATTTACTAATCACCTATGCTATGCACTTTCTATTTTTTTAACTCACCTCACTGTTCCTGAAATCTAGATGTGCATTTAAGAGCATGAGACATATTCAAATCACCACCACCATTCTCAGATTGTTTACCCCAGTCACTTGTAATGTGCTGAGACACACACAGTCTGGAGCAGTCTTGAGTGCATCTCTTGAAGGTCATGGCCATAACCATACCTGTTCACCCACTAATAGGCTCTGGACAGTAGGACAACAAATTGCAACTAACCTGTAGCAATGGAGATGGTATGGATTCCTTTCCAGGAGTCTCCTCCTGACTTTCCCAAAGATTCTCCTCTCAGAGAAGACTACCCCACATTGTGGCAAAAGAATTTGAGAATTGTTGAATTATAGCATAAGCAGTGAGACCCCTTCTAGGGAGAGGAGAGGAAGTCCAGGGGGACCTGGAGCATCCTGGGACAGTCTTCCATGCTATTGGGTAGCCAGCTACCAGACACCTCGGCCTCACTCAAGTATTTGCTTCTGAAAGTCCACCCTCTATATTTTAAAATTTATAAACTGGAAAATAATATATAAGTTGGAGATTTTAGGGTAGAGTTATTTGGAGGAGGATATCCTGGAAAGGGACAGCAGAATGAGGAGTGAGACAAGAACAGAGACCACAGTTCACAGGCTTCAATGGCAAGGACAATTTTGTATATGTATATAAAGTTGTGATACAGTTAGACTGAAAGTAGCATGACCTTACATTTCAAGCAACTTTAGTTAATCAGAAATTAGATATAAGAAACTTAATTATCATCTAATAATTGTAGATTTTAAACTATTATATATAGGATTAAATTATCCTTTCACTTTGAAAAATAGCCTCAGTTGTTCATAGTATAATTATCTTGAGTCAGCATTCCCCAGGCCTCACTGGGCTGAGCTCATTATATTTCATTTCTTGGATTTCAAATTCTAGGACCAAACCAATGGTAAAAGTAAATTTACAAGCTAACAACCCATTTCCAGTGCACTTTCTTTGTATTCTAACATATCTTTTTTTGTTCTTAAAAATGAGTTTGTCTGATAGTCAAACTCTATGAAAGATCTTAAGCAAGTATTAAAGATATGCAGATATACAGTGAACACTGAAGAATCTATGGGACAGTAGAGATTCCCTAGCCTCCAAATTTCTGTTTATAGTTGAACATACTTAGAAATAGAAAGCATAGCTTTCTTACTGGGGCAAATTCTCAAATAAACTTGTGCTGACTTATCTTAAATCTATTCTAAACCTATTCTAAAATAGATCCTATCCTGGACTACAAGGTTAAGAAGATAAGGACCATAGTTATTCATTTTTGTATCCTAGTGTTGATACACAGTACTTTGTCAAAAAATGCTTGCAAATGAATGAAGAGATTACCTACTTCAATTTGATAATTAAATAATCTTATTGCTGAAAATATTTTCCCCAAAACTGACCAAATATATAATGAGGTAAAACTGTTCTAAGACATAGGTTGGCTAGAGGAAATCTAATTTGCTTGATAATTGCATATTATATATCATGATTATAAATACGTATACATACATATGTATGTGTGTATATAAACATAAATAGATATCAAAGATTAGATATAGAAATACAGGTGGGGATAATTTGGTGAAACCTAGACTTATTTGGTAGTGAAGCACAATTCTGAAGATGCTATTTAATGTTATTTACAAAACAACCTATAAATTATCTAGAGAAAGGATTTAGTACTTCACTTAATATGGTGTTTTGAGCATCAAATAATGCAACACATGAAAAGCTTTAATAGTGACTAGGACATAGTTTATGGCTTGCATATGTTGGGTGATTATGATAGAGGTAATATTTGTTACCAATTAAGTCTGTAAAGCATTGGAAACTTTGAGTTTTGAAAAATTACAATTTGAACTTATAATTAATAAGAAGGAAACATTTACTAAGCACCTATGATATGCCAATTTTGTGTAAGGTACTAGAAATCAAGAATTATAAGGCCTGAATTTTGCCCTCAGTGAGAAGTGTCAAGGTCTTCATAAATCACTAAAACACAGCATATTCAGGGATCTAATGGAGGTATGTTCCAAGCTCTATGGGACATGACAAGATGAGCAACTAAACTTGTCTAAAGAAATCCTAAAGCCTTCATCTGGAAGTGACCTTCAAGCTGGATCACTGAGATTTTCATAGGGTAGAGGAGGAAAGATTTTTTCCAAGCAAAGAAAACAGATGTTCAAAATCCTGGAAGCATGACACAATTCGTGGATTCATTTTTATTAGAGTATAGTCAAAAAGGAGCAATGAGATTGCAAAAATAGATGACATCAGACTGTCAGGGGAAACATAAAAAATTTTAAGTAGGCCATAGCCTAAAATGTAAGATACCTTAAAATAACACTTTATCAAATACATTAGAGACCATATGAGAGCTGGCCTCTTCAAACACAGAGAACGATGTGAAGGTCTGATAATGTTTCACAAGATAGACTCCATCTAGCCTCGCTGTGTTCCTCCCTGGGAGGCACTGAGACAAGCTGCAATGTTATCTACTGCTGTTACACTCCAGTGAACTTAAAGAACTTAATTTAGTATCAGGGATTAATTAAAGGATTGGAAAGAATCTGTGGCTCATTGTCCCTGACCAAGGTCATTAAACAAATACTGCTTTTGCATACATTCTATACAAAACTAGGATGAATCCTTATTTTCTTATATTTCAATACTTCATCTCATAGTTATACATGAAGAAGCAAGAGAAAAATCAAGCTAAGTCAATTAATGAGAAGCATAAAGGATTCTCCCAATTCTTTTCTTTAAATACTCCATGGAAACTCTATATTGACAGTTATGTGATGGTCTATACATATGACTCATTCTCTTTAGAAATGCAAGTACCTATTAAAAATTGGAAAGTACTGACTATTATGAATATAAATGGGACTTAAAGTACTATGGACTTCAAAATGTGTCTACACTATGTGATAAGAAATGAAATGAAAGTCCAGAAGACACATTTCAAAGGCAAGCATTTTATATTTTCTATATCCATTGTGACATTTTATTATGAGAGGAAGTCTCCTTGGAAAAAAATGACTATTTCTTACATTTGTAGAAAGCTGTTTCTAGATATGCATAAAGTTGTTTCAATAGGCCTTTATTATTGTAGATTTGCATGGAAACTACCTGAGTTCACTCCAATGTCTATTACATTCCAATTTGGTGACTCAGATGGTCAGAGCACTAAATGTGTCTTCTCTCTTCCTCAAGAATATTTGTACATGTTTTGATGGATCCTTAGTGTCAAGATGAAAAACAGATTTTCCTCTATTTTTCCTCTCAGATGTCAACAATTTTGGATGATTATATCCCTTCTGAAATTGCTCTTGTTCTATTATTGTTGTCAAAGTCCACTTAAATACCCAAATCTACCCACATTTTTATCCTCGGTATAGCAGTTTGGAAAAATGTAAAACATTGCATTGCAAAATGAAGTCTGAAGATGGCAATTTTTTATCTCCATTTAAAGAAATGCTGTTGAGCTTTTAACCAGCTCAAAAACTTAGAGAGGTTAAATAACTTATCCAAGGTCCTATAACTCATAAATAGTAGATCTACCTAACTCCAACCTTCACAGAACATGCTGACTTTCCTCTGTTCAAATTAATGTTAAGCAACTGGTATTTCAACATGAGTATTTCTGGATGCCTGGAATGAGCCACATGAAAAATTGAAATGTTATCTTTTTCAAAACTTGTTAAAAAATCATTTTCAAGTACCAGGTTCTGGACCTCACATTTGCAACAATGAACACTGCTTGACCCAAGGAATGATTAGCTGAATTAGGGATGAAATGTCACGAATTTAAAAAAAGAAGGAAGCAAAAGCACTTTTGCATGTTATGTGCTCTTAAAGGGAATATGGAAGAGCACAGAAGAAACCAAATGTTCTCCCACTATAATATGTTGAAGTGGTGGGATGGAGACTTGGGCATTAGGATGAACTCACAATCAAGCTATGTGGAAGAGGTGAGTATACAAAATCAGGTATTGGTTAAAATCCCAACTCCTATTTTTTTTCACACTTAAAGAGTGTAAAACATATTTTACATCCCTGATTTTCATTTCACCTTTTGTATCTAATAAACTCCCTAGTTCTGTCCATATTTCTCAAATCAAGCCATCCTTTTCACTCCCATGTTGACCATCCACTGCACAGCCACCACAAGTCCCGCGTGTTGCGATGATGGACTGGTTTCTTAACCTCCAGTTTTAAGCCCTTCTAACCTATCCTATTTATAGCTGTTAGATCTATGTTTTTTGAATTCATATTTGGCCACGTTATTTTCATTCTCAAAACTTTTTAATGGCTTCCTGTGACCAAGATAATTGGTTTGCAAGTTATGTTTGCAACCCATCCCACTTTTTCAAGGAAAGTCTTAGACATAGAACTCCAATGACTATGGCAAATTCAAATATAGTTTATTTTCATTATTATTCCCAACCCTATGGGCCTTCAGGATCTCGGAACGGAGTTCAAAAACACAAAGAATCAAGACACACTCCTTGGCACAGCAGTAATAGGCACGATTACTACCAATGATCCCTTGGAGCCTTGCTATTGGCCAGCAGCACTGAGATCATTTGAAAGCATGATAGGAAGGCTGAATCCCAGACCTGCCCAAGGCTGAACAGGAAGATCCCCAGGTGATATGTTCACAGATCTGAAGTATTCTAGCACATTATGCCATTTTCATTTATTGGTATATTAAATGTTTTCACAGTCTGACCCCAGTGGTCTTCATGAAGGTGGACATCCAACTGCAGCCCATTTGCTGCTTCATTTCATGCATCCGATGCTCCAGGTGTACTGAGCACCTTCCTTCAGATCATGTTGTGTGCTCTTCTCACCCTGTTACTTTATCATTTGGGCTTATCTGACATCCCTGTTGCCAACCCCCATTTCTGACAGTCAGAAAACAACACATATTTTAAAACACAACACTAGTGCTAACTTCCTGGCCTTCCCATACCCCTCAAACAGATGTGATCTGTTATCTTGAGATGCCTATAGCTCTCAGAATCATTCTTTTGTGATGTATATTATATTTTCTGGTGTTTAGTTTAGTTTAGTTTTGTTTTGTTTTGTTTTGTTTTGCTCTTTGGCTTTTCTCTTATTCCCTACCAGATTGAAAGCATTCAGGAATCTGGGACTCCAAATTGCTTAGCATGTATAAACATTCAAAAAATATTTCTGGAATGGAACTGCTAGTTACTGGTAAGAAAAATGAACTTCTTTTCCTCAGTATCCTTGGTAGTGTCCTTTATGATAAATAAGGAGCCATGTTTCCCTGAGCCTTGTGAGTCACTCTAGCAAATTAACCAAACCAGAGGAGCTGGTTGTGGGAACCCTGATTTATGGTGAGGCATCAAGAGCACAGGTCACAACCTGGAGATTGCAGATGACATCTGAAGAGAGGGAAGACTTGTGGGACTGAGCCCTCAACCTGAAGGATTAGATGCTATCTCCAGGAAGACAGTGTTGAAATTGAATTGAAGTAGAGGACATTCCACCTGTGTTCACAACAGAACTGACTGCAAGCATGTTGTTGAATGAGAGTTAAAAGAAACTGAGTTTAAGCTTGATTCTTTCCCTATACCTACAGAAAGGTGCTAATAAATAATTACAAAAGGAAATAAACTTAAGTAAAGAAAAATAAGAACCAGAATAAGGTGTGAAAGAGTGAAGTTCTCCCATGAGGTAAAATTATATTTAGTTAATTATCTTCTTTTCTAATGTACAAGTAGACAGTGGAGATTCTGAGGTTATTCTGTGCTCAGCTTTTACCATCCAGCCTAGAAAACACCTTCATTACTAAACAGTTCATAAACTGCACAAAGTAAATGCAAAACAATTGGCTGAGAGAAACAGTCTTCTGAGGCCTTCATAAAGAGAATATGGTTATGTAAGAAATAATGCTCTCAGATTATATTGGACACAATAATGGGTTTCTGGAGGGTATTTATTATAATAAGCTTCATAGTCTGACAGCATAATATTGATTTTGATTTTAATAAATTCAATTCTATAAGCTCCAATACAGAACAAATAGCAAGCTCTCTAAAGATCAGGCATGGTTCAAGGGTATATTTTAGACTACCCAGCAGATGAGATGGGCTAGGTCATTCTTACAATCAGGATTTGATAAATACTGGAAACAAAAAAGAGCTGGAAATTTTCTTTCAATAAGAATTGGGAAGATGTTTATTTAGTGTTAACATATGAGTAAAACTTGTATGTCTCGAGAGACAATGTAGAGAGTCACCTTTTATGAAAGCCAAGGAAGCTTATTCAGAATAACTTGCCAAAGCTAGTCAGATTTCTGTTACTAAAACAAAACACCTGAAATAAACAACATATAAGGAGAAAAGGTTTATTTTGGCTCACAATTTTGAAGGTTTCATTCCTTGGTCATTGCTTTTGGGTCTGTGGGAAGGTTGTACATGGCCAAGGAAACCTCTACCTCATAACAGTGAGAAAGCTAAAAAAGGAGATGGAGTCCCAATATTCCCATCAAAGGCATGCTCCCACTGACCTAACTTCTTCCCACTATGCCACTCTCAAAGGTAACACCACCACCCAGTAGCAACGTGGGCTGGTGACCACGTCTTTAACACATGGCCCACTGGGAGACTTTCAAGATCCAAACTACAACACTTGCCAAAGACAAAGCCAAATTTTATTAAGATAATTGCTTTGCATATTTTCTAAGGCATAAATAGGCGATGGAAATGCTAAAGCTGTTGTTCAGCATCAGAGGCAGATCATCTTAATCCTCAAAAATTTAAAATAGGTATAAGGCAAAAGAATCTTATTGTACCTGGATTTAACTCTAATAAGGGATGCTCAATAACCTCCAAATGACATTGGTCCTTTAACTAGATGAAATTCTGAATGGAAAATTTTATGACAGGTAAAGGCATAGAAAAAAATGAGGATGAACAAACACACTAAAATTACTAGTGTTGGGATTAGGGCATATTTACTTTTCTTTATTCTTTACTTTTCAAAATGTCTACAACATATGGGAATGAATATCACATTGATGAATATTTAAATAATGATAGAGATATAAAGAAAATGACATTATATTGCAAGGTGAATGAAGACTGCCTTCAAAAGAGTCACCAGATGTGTAAGATGTATAATTCCACACTCTGCTGGGTCTGAATTTCATAGCCAAAATATTTGGGCCATTTTCAAGGGAAAAATCACAAATTAATAAAGATGAATTGCCTAGAGATAGATTTTAATGAAAGTAAACATCTAACAGCAGCATATTTATTACCTTGAGTTGGTGATTTAATAGAGGCACATTTGGTAACAGAACCCATATTGTTTAAACTGTCCAAGCACATCTGGTTGTATCTTAATAAACAACTAATGTAAATCCAGATAAAATTAGGAACCTCCTCACGGCCACTGGAATTATGACAGAAAACTTTCCAAATTGCAAAATACATACAAGGAAACACAGGAACACCTACAGAAAAACGCCATTAGTATTCAAATTAAATTACATATTTGTTGGACCATAGATAAATATGGAAATTAACAAGCATGATTAAAGATGTAAGCAGCTTCAGGAAAACTTGACAGAATTTTTAAATGAAAGAGAATGAAAAATTATAACTACATCCTACATATCAGACAATTTTTTAATGACAAATCAAAACTTTTTTCTTACATGTATCCCCTCATGAATCAAAATATTTTTACACAACTACCATGTGCCAGCCTCTGACGAGGCATTGGTGATGAAATGGTGAAGCTGATAATTACAGAGCTTAGGGTCAAAAGTAGGAGGTTGTTCTAGTTTGGATTTAGAATGTCTCCTAAGGCTCATGTGTTAGAATTGGTCCCAACTTGGGCTATTGGGAGACAGCAGAACGTTTAAGAGGTGGAGCCTAGTGGGAGGTCTTTGGGTTATTGGTGGCATGTGCATCCCTTCCTCTTTTTCCCTTTTGTTCCTAAACCTTTAGGTAAATGATTTTGTCTTCCACACATTCCTGTCCTGATGTGATTCCTCTCCACAAGCCCAAAAGCAATAGGGCCAACTGACCTTGAACTGAAACCTCCAAAACCATGAGCCAAAATAAACCTTTGTTTTTATAAGTTGATTGTCTCAGGTATTTGTTACAGAGACAGAAATCTGGCTAATACAGGGAAGCAGATAGTACAGTAAAGCATGATGCATGCTCGTGATCTAAAAAATCAGTATCTCATCTTTGTCCCTGGTTCCTAGCACATAACTCTTAAAATGCTTGGACATCTCCAGAGTGATGAGTGTCTTCAGTATCTGGATGAGATGAGTGGTGACTGGGAGGCCTTAGATAGTTTGGGAATGGGGACAATTCACTAGAAAGATCCAGGAAGGATTATAAATTTCAATCGTTCATCCTCAATCCCCAACCTCCTGGGAGAGGAGAGGAGCTGGAGACTGAGTTCAATCACCAAAGGTCAATTATTAATCCACTAGCCTTCTATGATGAAACTTTTATAAAAACCCCTGACTGATGAGGTTTGGAGAGTTTCTGAGTTGGCAAACACACATGCTAGAGATGTTACTGGGCTGTTCCACTGCCATGAAGTTCCCCCTTCACCCTGATTCTTGCAATCATGCCAGAAAGATTTCAAGCATGTCCCTCACAGTAACAGGTACAAGTTTATCAGAAGGAATAGTGTTATGAGTAAGATACCTTGCTTTACTTTGCTTTGCTATACTTTACTATATGGAATATTATATGAATATTGCAGTGTAATGTGTGAGTGTTCAAAAACCCAATGGTGTAATCCTAAAAAGACATAACCTATGAGAAACCCCCCAAAAAATGTGTAACCAATTAGAGACAGCTTAGAACAACCACACCCAACACCCCTAGTGCCATCCACCTTATCAAGCCATGGCAGACACAAGAAGAACTATAAGAAGACGGGCCAGAGAGCAGAAGATGGGACAGTGGAGAGAGCTGAGACAAGGGCCGGAGTGAATCTCAGAGAACTGAGGACACCAGAGAACCGAGACTCCCCGGAGGAGCAGAGCCAAGAACTGAACGAGACACCAGGAGAAGTCAGCCACCAGCCTCTGAATTACTTCATTCCTGTGGTGTGTGCTTAACTGGACCTAGGAGAGAAGACAGGTAATCTTGATCCCCTCAAGGTTAGGAAGGGGGAAAAGGAGAAGAGAAAGGAAAATAAGTCAGTTTTAAAATAAGCTGCAGTGGCAGAACAGCAAGGTTATGTTCAAAGCATGAAGTGGTCCCCTGTTATGAAACAAGCAATCATAAGTAAGTTGTTCCCCTGAGTTCTCTGAGCCTTTCTAGGAAATTATTAAATTCAAGAAGGTGGTATTGGAAACCCTGGACTTGGTAACAGCTAAGTCCAATAAACGCATACCCTGGTCACTCAAGAATTGCAACTGGCTTCTGAAGTGGGGGCAGTTTGTGAGATCCCTACTAAGTCCCGGGAGTTATCATCAAAAATAAGTAAAACAGCAGGGTATCCAATTCATGTCCAAAGTATCAGGATTAGTTACTATGGGAGAAAAAAAAATTCTCCATATATTTGATATCAAAACTACTGAGAATAAAAACAGCTCATAATAGTGCTATATAGGGAAAGCATTATACTATGTTAGACTTAGCTGTTACCAAGTCCAGAGTTTCTAACTATTTTAGAGAGAGTTTAGAGAGTAATTAAGTCTAATTTTAGAACTACAGCTGAATTGCTAATAATCCACCATGCAGCCACCTAAGTAAAAGGCATTGATGGTGAACTCTTCTCAACACTATTAATTAAGCAAAGGATTTTGTTCTTTGTAGGTTTACTAAATTGGTTACCTGACATTGGGGATTTAACCTTTTCCATTTTGTTCATCCCTCTGTCTGACCCACATTAGCATTCAGTAAACCATTGTTGAATGAATGAATGAACTAGTAAGTAATGAAGTAAGAAATAGCTTATTTTGGGCCTTAATGTTATTTTTATTGCCTCTCTTAAAGTGAGTCACAGCAAAATGATCTTGTGTAGGGAAAAACATGCAAAGAAAAATATAAGAAAGCAATAAAAAATGTCTAAGTCTTGTCTTGGAAATTACCTTAAGATTTTAAGGCACGTTGAGATGCCCAAAAAGAAAATTAAATACTTCAAATTACTGAAATTAGCACTCATAAAAATCAGGATACATTGACCCAGGGATCATGCTACCACATAACTCTTTATCTGATGCATCATGTTTTGAATTTGTGTTTTCTTTTTTAGAATAGACTGCTACTGTAACTACCAAGCATGTTTTATTGACATTTGTTCAGAAAAAATTCCATTGATTTCCATGCATGTATGAGTTTGTCAGGATGAACCTAACTATTATGTATAAACATAAAGCTCTATAAATTTTTTTTTCAAAATTTACTGCAAGAGAAAAATATCTCCCCTTATGTCTGATTTTATTTCATAAAGCAACAAGAAAAATATTATAGTAAAACATATCTCTAATTTAATATTAACATGAAACCAATCCTTTAAAAATTGTCATTAAAAAGTGTTGAAGCAAGTAATTCCTTAAAACAACAAATTGCCTGTATGATATTAAAGAAGGATGTACAACTAATTTTCCATTTTATATAAGCTAATTACCTAACCAAAACCCTAACCATTTATTGTGAATATTCTAAGGAATAAATTTAAGACATTATTATTGTTCTCAGTGAATTTGCAACCTAGCTAGTTAATCACATCAAAGGAAACATTTAATATATTAAAAATGATGAAACAATTGGTAAAATACAGGATAGTTTGTAAACAACAGCAAAAATAACATGATGCAAATAATTAATGAATAGCTTAGTGAACAGACCCTATGTAAGGGTTAGAGGAATCCAAAATGACTTCAAATTGTGTTTGGACCTGGGAAGAGTGGAAAAAGAGAAAGAATTTTGACGGACAAAACGGAACTGAAATAGAACAGCCTTCTATCCAAGAGAATCTCCAGTCAATATTGTATGGCAAGTAGAAACTTCCTAGAAATCTCTCTATTGCCCACTGCTAGCTCCATCTAATCAGAGTGAATATTAAAAGAGATATTCTTCACAAATTTGGAATTCTAGAGAGACCTATAACAAATATACAGGGTCAGCCCTTCATAGCCATGGGTTCCATATCCATGGACTCAACCAATCCAAGACCAAAAATATTCAGAAAAATAATTGTGTCTGTACTGAACACATATAGATTTTTTTCCTACTTTTCCCCTAACAATA